>NC_053027.1:202457360-202595061 GCF_003073215.2 Triticum urartu | reverse complement strand
CCAAGTATATAGATGCATTAATTAAATAAGATATGTAGTGATATCCCAACAAGTAAACATGTTCCAACCAGGAACAACATCTCCATGTTCCAACAAGGAATAAAACTTCAATCTTCACCTGCAACTAACAACGCTATAAGAGGGGCTGAGCAAAGCGGTAACATAGCCAAACAACGGTTTGCTAGGACAAGGTGGGTTAGAGGCTTGGTTCAACAATATGGGTGGCATGATAAGCAAGTGGTAGGTATCGTAGCATAGGCATAGCAAAAGAGCGAGCATCTAAGCAGGCAAAATAGAAGTGATTTCGAGGGTATGATCATCTTGCCTGAAATCCCGCAAGGAAGAAGAACGAGTCCATGAAGAAGACAAACGGACGTAGACGAACGGGTCCTCACAAACGCAACGTTATCGGAACCAACCCGAAGAAGCAACACCGGAAAGAAGCAAATAATCATAGTAAACAACCAACACACGAACATGGCATGATGCACAATCGATTATGATGCATGTCCGGTTTAATGAAGCATGGCATGGCAAAGTGCACAAAAAAACCTACAAATTAAGTGGAGCTCAATATGCAATGGGTTGCACATTGACGGAACACCACATCAATTATTTAGTTCTCTCTCGTTTATGTACCCAACAAGATTAAATGTTGTTAGCATGGCAAGAGGGTGAAGCATAATAAAACTATCTAATCTAGGCAAGGTTAAATGAGGCCGGAACAACAAAACAACAAGTCCGGAAACTCCTCATGTGCATATATTAGGTTTGGTACTGTTCTGACCTACACACAGTTTTAGAGTTGTTAAACATGCAAAACAAGTAGACCATGTTAAACTAGGCATTTTTCTACCCCAATTACATATAAAGTTTATTAAAATCCGAGCTACGGTTATTTAGTTATGAAATAAATCATTTTAACATGCCATCTAGCAAATTTAGTCAAACAACATTTTAAACATTTTAAACATAGATGAAAGTTGCATATTATGAAACTAGATGAAATTCTAAGCAAGTTTCATATATAATTTATTTAGATCCGATGCACGGTTGTGGAGTTATTAAATGCATGAAGTTAGGGGGGTCTTCTGTAAAACTGCAAACTCCTGGATAATTAGACAAAATCGCAGAGCACGGAAAAAACATAGGCGGGATGAATCGGGGCAGTCTGTTTGCTCACCATGGGCCAGGCCCTGTCGGGTGAGAGGGGCAGCTGGGCCGCGGTCACACGGGCGAAGGGGAGGCGGGCCGCCAGGCGAATGAGGCCGCAGGAGTTGGCGCTAGGCCGAGCGGCGCGAGACATGGCCTGGCCGTGGTCAACGGAAGGCGAGCGAGCTGCTCCTTCTCGTCTAAAAACAGAGACAATTGCAGGTCATGGCGATGCAGGGGAGTGGCGACGGCAAACTTGGCGGCGGGGACGACTGGATCCGAGCAGGTCGCCGGACGGAGCGGGGTCGGCTGCACCGCTGCAGAGTGCTCCTGGGGATCCACAAGCTAGGGCGGTCCGCGGAGATGCAGGACCCGGGCGGTGCGAGGCGAGGCTCCAAGCGACAAAGGGCGCTGCAAGGAGATGGGCATCCATGAGCTCGGGCAGGAGAAGGAGGGTCGAGGAGGTCCTGCGGTGGCGCTGCCGGCGTTGTGCTGGACTCCGGTGAGGCAGAGAGGCAGGGGACAGAGCGGCAAGAGTTCGAGGCCATGGCGACTCGACGGCGGCGCTGCAGCTTCGAGGCGTCGGAGCTCCCTGTACGAGCAGACAGAGAGAGAGTTGTGAGGGAGAGGGAGAAGAATGGAAGGAGGGAGAAGAGGCGCGAGGCTCATCTGGTGGTCAACGCCGATGGTGCAGGACAGCGTTGGGGTCCGGCAGTGGTGCAGGTCCATGGCGCGGGGCGGGGCATGGAGGAGCTCCTCTCCTCCGGATCGAACTGAAAGGAGAAGGCAGCGGGGCGCTGGTCTCTGACGAGGCCGGTCGAAGACGGCGGCCTCAGGCAGGGGAGCTCGGGCTCCTGGAACGAGAGGGGCGCGGGAAATCTGGCGCCGTGGTGCTCTGCTCCCCAGCGAGCTCAGGCGAGGTCAAGGGGATCCATGGGCGCGTGGGGCTGCTGGAGAGGTGGAGTGGTGGAGATTGGCCGATGGCTGAAATCGAGGAGAGGCGGTGGAAGCTGCGATCTGGTTGGGTGGAGAAGGATCGGGAGGGATCCCGATGTGGAAAAGGACTGGCGGCGGCGGCTGGGAGGATGGGACAGGGCTCCTAAAATCTAGGGTTAGGCCGGTAGGTGGTCTATTTATAGATAGAGGAGAAGGTTTAGGGTCTCACCGATTTAGATCCAACGAACCGAAAAAAATAGGTTAGGGAAAACAAATAAGAAACCGAAGATATTTAGGGGATGATTGGAGATGATCCGGATTCATCGGTAACGACAGTCCGGGTCGGGTTCGGGACAACTTTTCGGACACACGCGCGAGGAGGGTCGCAGGCTGACGAGAGAGGTTAGGTAGGGCCTAGCGGTGAGAGGTAGTGCAGAAGGCAAAGGGCTGAGAAGAGAGAGAAAGAGAGGGCCCGGCATCTGTTTCCGGAGACCGAAAACGTCCGACGTTAGACCGGCTATAATGCCGCTATAGTTATCCGTTGGGGCATCAAACGATCTCCGAACGCGATGAAACTTGACAGGCGGTCTATCTACACTATAATAAGACCACACGTCAACTCTCATCCCATTCCGAGAACATTTTTCGGCCACTTATAAAATACTATTTCGGACATGCCGCGGACGCGTGCAAGTGTGTCTGGGCTCAGAACGGACAACAGAGAGAACGAGGAGGCCGGGACGGATGCAAGTTTTGAAAACATGATGATGCAATGCACATGATGACATGATAAGATGCAACACGCAAGCAAAGACAAGGCGACAACAGCGAATAACTGGAGGACACCTGGCACATCGGTCTCGGGGCGTTACAACACTCCACCACTACGAGAGGATCTCGTCCCGAGATCTATAATGGCACCAGAGGGACAAACAGAAGAGAAAGAGAAGAGGTAAAATTAAGTTGCTTCTTTGACAAATGAGTGAAACCAAGGAATCTTGAAAATGTTAAGCCATATCGAGAAAAGAATACAACGGAGACAAATGAAGTTGAAAACACTCCGGTAGGAAAGAGGAAACAAGGAATAACAAATTTGAACAACACTCCGGTTGGAAAGATATGCAAGGCTTGATAAAATGAAAGAACTTGAGCAGAGGACACAACACTCCGGTTAAATGGATAAGCACGAAAAGAACATGATCTTTGACAAATGAGATGATGGGTTGAAAAGAGCAACATCACAATGCCTCCGGAACGAAAGAATAGAATATAGATAATTGGAAAAGAATGGAGAAGAAAATGCCATCTTATGCCACAAAAGAGCTTGATAAGGCATCCTTAGGAAACGGGTCGAGCGGAGTTGTTGGAAAACCAACAACGAAAGGACAAGCTTGATATGGTCTTGTGGAGTACATCTCAAATTACGAGATGAAAACCTGCCACTCACGGAAAAAGAATTGGATTGGAATGAACAAGGAGACGAGAAACTATTTCACCGGGAGGTTAAAAGAAGAACTTGGGTCACTTATGAGCACCATAGATAGCAACAATCCTTAGGGAAGGCTTAAGGTGAAATATAACCCAAGATAACTCCAATGACGAGATTGATGGATTTAAAATATCCCAATCTTGACAACAAGTGAATCATGAAACATGAACTCAAATCATCAAGAATGACATAATACCACTTCAAATGATACGATTGAACGAATTGCACTTTAAAATGCAAGATAAAGAATACTTGAGCTCCTTTGAAAAGAATCTCAATGAACACTTCGAGAAAGAATTAAATCCTTGATGAACCATCTTGTAGAGCCTTCATGAGAACTCCGGTAATAAAAGAAATGGTGAATCGAAATGGAGGATGAAAAGAATAAGGTTGAAGCCTTGAAATGATTAGATGAAGCTTGCGACGAGATAAAAGAGAGATCTTGAAACTCCGGGAAAAGAAAAAGCTGAACACAATTGGAATCAAGAAGTTGATGCACCTCTGGAATAAGGAATTAATCGCTTGGATGAGCAAGAATAAGAATTATGTTATGTTTATCCTTCACCAATTTAATTGATGACAAACAATGGATTTGGCACACTACTTATTCTCGTAGCAAGGATTAAGAGAGATATAGCGCCAACTTGGGAAGGTCTTCTTTGAACCACCGGTAGGATTGACAACGAATAAATTGATAAGGAAGAGAAACCTGGAAGAACCACCGTAAGAATTGAACAACGAATGAAGTAAAAGGATGAATCACCGGTAAGAATTGTGAAATGAACGAAGCAAAGGCACAATTCACCGGGAAGAATATGAAGAACGAATGAAAATACTTGAGGGTATTTAGACCCATGAGAACGAAGAGATCACGAGCCGATTAGAGATCTCTTGAATGACACACCGGTAGGATTGGAGAATGATAACTGAAAGCTGAGAATTAATAAATCTTCTGAAATGATGGGCTCCGGAGAAACAAACTAGAAAGACTCCTAAATTACTCTGGCTGGGTGAAAAGAATTCTCACAATCGAAAGCAATTATGAGAGGAAGGCAACAAGCTAGAATCACGAATCTTCACGAGAACGGATATGATTGAAGAGAAAATTATTCCTTGGTCTTTAAATGTTGAGAATGATGACGAGAAACACCACCATGAATTATTTAGACACTCCAAAATGACGAATGGAAAGGTTGAGCCAATGATGAAAAGAATTTTGAAAGATCTTGGAGAAAGACATTTGACTGATGGTAAATCATTCTTACGTCAAACTTCGAAAAGAATTTGAGAATACCTCCGAGAAAATAGAAGAGTCAGGTAAGATCCTGGAAAAGACCTGTGGGTTAGGGCCCACTCAAGAGAAATGCCGTTGAACGATTACTTGAAAAAGGAGAATGCATCGGTTGAATTAAATGGCTTGAATGAGATAACATCCTCGAAAGAGCTTGAACGAAAGCAGAGTGGAAAACACGAATCTTCGAGATATCTTGAGCACTCCGGAACAATAGAATAGCGAGAGGTGAACGATTAAGAATTGCACCGGCATGAGAAAACATTGAAATTCGGAAAAGAATATGATCAACACCGAAAGCTTGAATTGGATTCACCGGAGAAGATAAAAGAACAAAGAATGATAAACTTGAGGTTCCGTTAGAATCTTCATGAGAATCACCGGGTAAGAACATGAAGGAAAAGAATGGAGAGGCTTCACATGAATAAAAGGATACTTGATTAAGAAATCTGAGTCCTTGAAGAAACAAGGGTGGGAGGGTGGGAAAAACAAAGATAATTTGGAATGGATGAAACGAACACCGTTTGAGAAGAACTGATAATTGATCTTGCGGATGTTGCAATTATCGGAACCACTTGAAGAGAAGCACACCGGTTACAAAGGATTGACATGACAATCTCGATTATCAAGAAGGATTAGTATTCACATAGAAATGTGAGAACACCGTTTAGGAAAGGTATGGAATCAACACTTGACTTCGAAGCAACTTGAATACCACAACTCAAAAACAAAACAAAGGATTCTCTTGCAAAATAAGCCAGAACAAACATATGATAGAGATTTCGTCCGAAGTTTTCGTGGTGGGGCCTACACGGGCTCGATCGTACAGCACCATCATGTACAAGGCAGTGCACATGACATACGAAGCGTCCCCGAGTCGGCATAGCCAAGGACTCTTTAAGACACAATGAGACCACTGTAAAACCGACCGTGAATAGGCGGACCACTAGACGTCGAACCCCAATTTCGTATCACACATCTGTCGGAAAGATATCCTAAGAGCTACTTGAATTCCCACCTATGAACTCCCAAAATTTTCCGGTTATGCAATCAGGTGTTGGGGATACAGGGGAAGCATAATATCTCACCCAAACTAACAAATCCTACATCCAGCTGTATCCATCCTTCAACACATAACCAAGAAACCTTCGGAAATCGTCTACCTCAACCTTCGAAAAGCATCCGTTATACGAGTTATGGCAATACTCCCGAACTCCCGCCCCAGTACTGGGTGGCGTCGAGGTTATCTCACCAACGAACTGCATAAAAGAGATTTTCGATGTCGGCGTACTAAACTCAGGTATTCCAGAACTGCAACGATAAAATTATGACGACAACACCTCAGAGCTGAACTCCCTGGGACACTTCCACAAAACCCCTGACAGGAGGCACCAAGACAATGTTCTCGTCATAAAACCATCGGAACGATTCCAAGATACCTGCGTGATCCTAAATTTTTTTTAGTGAAATTTGAGAAGAGAAGAGTCAAAACTCTACGTCAGGATGCCTTACCAGGCAATGAAGGGACTGGGGAGTAAAAAGAATTCCTAAACTCTCCGATATATAATTCCTAAATGACTCAAAACATTTTTTCTAGACACAACTCGGCTACTAAAAACGATCAAGCAATGGGGCTCCTAAGGTCGGGGAAGGCTCTGATACCAACTTGTAACGCCCTCAATGCGGCTATATCTCCCACCTGTCGAAGCACGACTTAGAGGCATAACCGCATTGAAAGCAATGTCGCAAGTGAGGTAATCTTCACACAACCCATGTAATACATAAGGGAAACAGATAGATAGTTGGCTTACAATCGCCACTTCACACAAATACATGAATAAAGCATTACATCATCCAAATACAATCAGGGCCCGACTACGGAGCCAAAATAAAAGAAGAACCCCAAATGCGACAAGGTCCCCGATCGACCCCAACTGGGCTCCACTACTGATCAACTAGAACGAAACAACACAAAGGACAAGATCTTCATCGAGCTCCTCCTGAGCTTGGTTGCGTCATCTTCACGGACTCATCGGCACCTGCAAGCTGGTTTTGGAAGTATCTGTGAGCCACAGGGACTCAGCAATCTCGCATCCTCGCGATCAAGACTATTTAAGCTTATGGGTAAGGTAAAGGTATGAGGTGGAGCTGCAGCAAGCGACTAGCATATGTGGTGGCTAACATACGCAAATGAGAGCGAGAAGAGAAGGCAAAAGCATGGTCGATAAACTATGATCAAGAAGTGATCCTAGAACAACCTACGTCAAGCATTACTCCAACATCGTGTTCACTTCCCGGACTCCGCCGGAAAGAGACCATCACGGTTACACACGCGGTTGATACATTTTAATTAAGGTCAAGTTCAGGTTTTCTACAACCGGACGTTAACAAATTCCCATCTGACCATAACCGCGGGCACGGCTTTCGAAAGTTCAAATCCCTGCAGGGGAGTCCCAACTTAGCCCATGACAAGCTCTCACAGTCAACGAAGGAATAGACCTCCTCCCGAGACATTCCGATCAGACTCGGTATCCCGGTTCTACAAGACATTTCGACAGGGTAAAACTAAACTAGCAACACCACCCAGATGTGCCGACAAATCCCGATAGGAGCTGCACATATCTCGTTCTCAGGGCACACCGGATGAGCAAGACGTCAGGTAAGCCAGCCCAAAGTTGCCCCTGGTAGCCTCAGACATCGCTCAGTTGGACCAACACTCAGAGGAGCACTGGCCCGAGGGGGGTAAAATAATGATGACCCTCAGGAGCGCGACTCCCAAGGGAAAGGGAAAGGCTAGGTGGCAAATGGTAAAACCAATGTTGGGCATTGCTGGAGGAGCTTTACTTAAGGCGAACTGTCAAGGGGTTCCCATTATTACCCAACCGCGTAAGGAACGCAAAATCCGGGAACATAACACCGATATGACGGAAACTAGGGCGGCAAGAGTGGAACAAAACACTAGGCATAAGGCCGAGCCTTCCACCCTTTACCAAGTATATAGATGCATTAATTAAATAAGATATGTAGTGATATCCCAACAAGTAAACATGTTCCAACCAGGAACAACATCTCCATGTTCCAACAAGGAACAAAACTTCAATCTTCACCTGCAACTAATAACGCTATAAGAGGGGCTGAGCAAAGCGGTAACATAGCCAAACAACGGTTTGCTAGGACAAGGTGGGTTAGAGGCTTGGTTCAACAATATGGGTGGAATGATAAGCAAGTGGTAGGTATCGCAGCATAGGCATAGCAAAAGAGCGAGCATCTAAGCAAGCAAAGATAGAAGTGATTTCGAGGGTATGATCATCTTGCCTGAAATCCCGCAAGGAAGAAGAACGAGTCCATGAAGAAGACAAACGGACGTAGACGAACGGGTATCCTCACAACTCCAGAACGGAACCGAAGCTAACGAGGGAAATAACCCGGAAAGAAGCAAACAACATAGTAAAACAACCACCACATAAGCATGGCATGATGCACAACCAAATATGATGCATGTCCGGTTTAAATATTCATGGCATGGCAAAGTGCACAAATAACACTACAAATTAAGTGGAGCTCAATATGCAACGAGTTGCATATTGACGAAACACCACATGACTTATTTAGTTCTCTCTCGGTTAGGTACTCAACAATATTAAATGTTGGTTAACATGGCAAGAGGTGAAGCATAACAAAACTATACCATTTAAACAATTTAAATGGGCCCGGATATAACAAACAACAAATCCGGTAAATCCCCATATGCATTAGCAATTTAATGCAACAACAATTTTAAACATTTTAAATGTTGTTATCATGATGCGGATGACATGTGCAAGTTTATGCAATTTTTATTAAAAGTTGACAAGAGAATTATGAAGCATTTTGTCACCGTGGTGGAAAGAAAAGGGGTGCCACGGCAACGATAACGAAAACGGTGCCACGACAACGTTCCGGTTCCGGTAACTCGATTGAGATACCGATGCAAAGGAGAAGTGTGCGGATGCGTGCAAAAGATGGTGGGGCACTCCCGGACACCGGGTGTCCCATGAGTCTATGATGGTGACAAGGCAAAAGAGGGGAAACGTGCACCGAAAATTCGAGCACGAAGCAAGCACGAGCATCTTCACACATGCATTCGTTCACGGGCGGTCGTCTCGGGGTTATACCTTCGAAGCCTGTGTTATCGGAGGGGTTCGAGTTTGATGCGGTGTAGGGGAAGTAGACATTCTCGGGACGTCGAGGGAAGTAGTGGTTCATGTCCGTAGATGTTCGGGGTCACGACATGGAACTTGACGTCCATGGGGTCTTCGAGGGTCGACGGTACATGTTTCAAAGATGTTCGAGCCATCTATAGCGGTACTTGGTGAATCCCGAAATGGTCTTGGCGTCTTCGTGCTTAGGGGGTACTTGGCGTTTCCGTGTGGTACTTGGCGAAATCCACATTGGATGTAGTAGACCATTTTGAAACGGAACTCGGCCATCCGAAGGTGTACTTGGCGAACAACGTTCATCGTGGAAGTAGTGGTACTTAGGCCTTTCGGTCAGCACTCGTTCGGACATCCAAGGTCTTCGGCGCTACGGTAGTCGTACACACATTCGGAGAGGAACTCAGCGTATCCATGTACTTGACGTTCCGGTGTGGTAGTCGTTTGGGCATGTGACAAAATGGTACGTGGCATTCTTCAAAGACACCGGTCATCGCGGAACGCGTTCTTGGCGATACCGTAAGGCAGCAGGGTACTTGACGCATCCACGAAAGGTCTTGGCGTCCTTGGAAGATGAAGACCATGATGCGAGGATCGCTTGGGGTCGAACGGCCGAGACAAGGTGGTGCAGGAAGGCGAGGCTGGCGCAGGAGCTTGAGGTCACGGGGCCCAGGCATGCAGCAGCACGACACCACAACGGGCAGGCCATGGTCGGCAGTGAAGGAGGGGCCGGCCATGGCGGCAGGAAGGCGACGACAACGGGTAGCAGTGAAGGAGCAGGCGCGACGAGGGAGGCGGGACGCGTGCAGCAGAGGCCCGGCTTCCTGGTGGTACTCCGGCGAAGACGGCCGGAGCGGCGGTGGTCGACGGGCGCGACGCAGCTGGAGGGCGCCATGGCGCACGCAGGAACGGGGTAGCAGAGAGGTGCGGAGGCGCTGGAGGAGGGCGCCGGCAGCGGGCAAAATCCAGGGTGGCGGCTTGGTCGGGTCCCGTGGGCATGCTCCGGAGACACGAAGGAGAGGAGAGAGTGTTGACGGGGTCGGCCTATAGGTGGTGGCGCGCATCGGGCTCCAAGGCGATGAAGAAGAGGCAGTGGGATGAGGGAGCGAGCGAGAGGAAGGAGGAGCGTGGGGGTCGAGGGAAGGAGAGGATGCGCCTGCGTGCGTGAAAGAAAGATCGAGGGAGATGGGGATCCGGATGCGTGCGAGGGAGATGGCAGCGGCGCTGGGGATCGAGAGGCAGAGGGGTTCGGGCGAGGCTAGGTTACGGGAGAATTGGGCCTTAGTGGCCGGCCCAGGAGGTAGGACTGGCTGCGGGAATGGATGGGCCTGGTGGGAGGCCCAAGTGGCCAGGGGTGCAGGGCGCCTCTTTCTCCCTATTTCTCAACTCCCTTTAACATAAAGCAAAGAGAGAAGAGAAAAAAAAAGAAAAAGGAGGGGTTAGAGAAACAATTTGGGCATGTGGTTAAATCTCCCGGACTCATAAAAATGAGTTCGTTCCGAGAAAATGCATTTGGCACCGCTTGAAATGATTGCATTCAAACACATTTGAATGTGATTCAAATAAGTTTGAATTAGAAAAACATTTTTGGAGAGTCCAAAAATGTTTAGAATTTTTGTGGAGATCGGGAAAACGATGAAAGAAGATATGGGCAAAGTTTGAGGACCAAACTTGAAGCGGGAAAAGGGCATGTGATTATTTGCAAGTGTGTCATGGTGAATTCCAAAAATGGAATATTTTACAATATCTCCCTAAATATTGGGAGGGTATGTTTTAAAGAGAAACCACCATGTGAGTTCCCTCAATTTAAATAGATCAAAAGATCTATGCAATTTATTTAAGTGAGATGCAAAAGATTTATGACATGATGGCATGATGCAATGCACATGATGCAAACAGGAAAGCAACGAACCAAACAAATCACACGACAAATCTCAGAAACCAAGGAAGGCATCTGAAGCTGCGGTCTTGGGGTGTTACAACACCTCATCATTTATTCTAGGTGAAACTCCTAAGATAGCACCATTGTACATGCCCTTACATTCTTAAAAAGTTGGTCCCAATTATTTTAACATACAAAGTGTTCACCTCAACATCCTACTAAGCAGCATATTTAGTTCTTCTCTCCCACTATCACCACAACAATCTTGCCACGTATGCATCCGCATCATCATTTGTTTTAAGTTGGTTTTTTTCATGAAAATAAACGGAGCTCCGGTTGGAGCGCTACAACCCTGTCATTTCCCTAATTATAACTCCCCACTGATTGATTTTTCTATTTTTTTCTTCATCTCCTGCGTTTGTTCCACTTCGTCTTCTCCATCGTAGATGCAGGAATTCCCTTCGTCTTCTCCATCAAATAGATGCAGGATGGAGTCCATCTCTGCCATCTCTCTATTTCCAGACGTAAAACATAGACACCTCTCTTCTACCCCGAAAGAAAATAAATGGATCAACCACCATCTCCGCGAGAAAAAAGACCACCATCTCTGAGAGCCAATATGTGCGTCTTCCCCAACCCACGTTTGGTTCGTCGAGACGACTCCCATGGAGCCATGATCCTTACCTCCCGTCTTTGTCTCTATTGCTGCCAAGGGAGCCCCGATGCCATTGGAGAGATTGGTTTGGTCTGTTCCATTAGAATCGGACCATCCGCTGTTGAAATTGGCCCATGGAACTGGCTTTTTTTCAGCCTCGGTGGTGCGACGTCAGGCAGGGCCACAGATCCACGAAGAGGACCAACGCATGCATTCGAGGACCTGCCGCTACCCTGCAGGCTAGGCACGCCCAACTTGGGCCACCTCCATGCACGAGGACTCCCCCGGCGTCGTTGGTGGCACAACCTCTGGTGTACGCGGATCTGCCCATCTGCACATGAGGAGGACTAAGGCTTGGCTCCTCCTAGCCCCAGGGGCGGAGCCAACATACAATCGTTGGGTTCAAGTGAACCCAACAGATTTTCTCTACTACGTGTGTAGGCATACGTATTTGCTTGGCTGAACCCAATACAAAGTCCATGCAGACCCCATCTAATGTGTCGTGGATAGCTAAGTGAAAGGCCCAAAAGCCCACGAGCAAATGCCTTGTTAGTCATTTAGTCACGTACGCATGGCCATTCCTAAACACCTTGGCCTGATTAACAACCATGTTGGCTATTTTTTTTTCAACACTGTACAGACACAATGTTGATTAGTCAAGTACCCTATTGTATGCGCACAACAGCCACACGCTTGGGCTCTCCTTTGCTCATTTTTCTCAATTCGCATATGAAGCATCTCTCGTTTGTTCGTGCATAGCTCGGCTACCGGACGCCATCGACGAGTAGATCACTATAGATCGACAATTCGACATCGATGAGACATCAAAATTTGAGGTAATTAGGTTACCCCGTCACGTCTCCTACCACTTGTGAATGCCTAATATGCTAACACGATTGTAACAAAAATTGCCCTAGGTTTCACTGTTTTTTGCATGGACTTTGATTGATCTATGCTATGGAACAATATTTTTCAAATAGAAATAGATCCACATAATGATACAGTCACATCAAGGTCCACCGTTAAGCGTAGGCAAGTCCATAAAATGCCACTATAGACTCTAGCTAGTCTCTCGGAACCTTTTATTCACATATAAATTAATTAAGATGAATTTCATAGTACACAAGAATCCTAAGAAGCAAGATGAGATAAGACACAAATATTTAATGAGAGGACTTCATAGGCCACCACTTAATTCGATTATCCAGAGAGATTGGAGATACCCAAAAGAGATTTAATCCATATTGGTTTGATGAATATGATCATTGGCTTGAGTATAGTGACAAAGTGCATAAGGCCTTTTGTTTGTATTGCTACCTTTTCAAGATTACAATGAAGGACAAACTGGGAGTGATGCATTTACAATTAACGTCTGAAACAGAAATGGCACAAAGTTCTCATAATGAGTCAATGAGCGAACCCAATGGTCAAATTTTCTGGCTCCGCCCCTGCCTAGCCCCAACTCCTTCTAAAGGTGTTGCCACAGCCGTGTTTGAAAACTAGCACAACGTTGTTGACCTGTCTCCGACCTTCATCCGATTGTAACAAAGGTAAGGGCCCAATCTTCAATTATCCTCATACCCACTGTTCAATTTGTTTATGGATCTGGGTCAGTGAGGGATTTGAAATAGATTAAGTAGATGTATTACTTTGTTCTTTTAGTAGTATTGATGTTATTGCCTGTAGGATGTACTATGATTTTCCCTTCTGTGAGGTGCAAAAACTTGATTAGCTCGCTTGTGAAATGTCGAGGCCAACATTATTAGGAAGAGTTTCATAAAGAATAAGATAGCATAATGCGATCTTGGCTTGCATCCATCATTTCATTCAATCATGTCTAATAGATTCCCAACAAAGGCAAGTGCTGTAATGTTTTATACAGTTTCTCCAAGTGTTGTAACATTGTAGTTAATTCAGTGAGTATGAAGTTACTATTGTATCCTTCCAACTACTTTCTTCTTGTATGTATGATTATTTCATCAAAAATAAGCAAATTCCTATGGGATTACTATAGGCGGAGTAGAAAATGTGAGGAGTCTCTCCCAAGAGGACAGACAAATTAATCCAAATCGTAAGAATTCAGAAACACGATTGTTTAACCATTGTGCCCCAACCTCATAATACACTCTTCCCTCCAAAAAGAAACTTAAGATAGTTTGGTATAAGTTTCCGCCGCAACGCGCGGGCTATCATCTAGTTATTAAAAAACAATATAACACAGCTAATTAGGAGGCTCCACAGCACTCTGAGCCTCTCAGCCGTTGGATTGCTCAAATGTACGATCTAGATCAAATCTTGTCATCACAGATGGTGCACGCGCTCCACACACTATTTGGAGGGCCGCTGCTCTACAGAATGAGATCTGGCTTTTGTCCTTAATTAGGCCGTCGAAAGCCTAGGTAGTCATTAATGCTATGGACCTGAAATGGTAATTAATGTTCGTCAATTGTGTTTCTGGTGCAGATGATTTACACAGCATAAAAAGCACCCATGTACGTAAACAAGTTGTACCAGCAAGCAAAAATTTCACTACACCATGCTTCGATAATTATCACCAAAGCATCATGTCCTGCTCTGCTTTCTAAAGGTTCAATAATGTGTGATACATACTTGCAGACTTTTTTAGTAAAAGGTGGAAGAACATTTTGGTAGAACTTGGACGTAGATTTTTTTTCGCGGGTAACTTGGATGTAGATGTTGAGGTAATTAATGTCTCAAAAGCTTCATCACCGCTCATACATTGATGTTTGGTTCCATAATAGAGGTTCAAACAAGTGTGAGATATGCCAACAAATGTCATTGTTCCTATTTTGGTTGTTGATAGACTAAAGTTATTATTTACTTTATAGGCAAGTTACTGTAATATTATTACCGGAGACACACGCAGTGTATGCTCTCCATTTGAGATATTTCCGTGTTAATTTTCAAGTTGTACTTAGAAAATGTATTGGTTGGAAGTATATGTAATTATGTTGATTGCATTTTTTAATATCTCCACACCACATTTAAATAACTACCCAGAAATATAGTGGACAGCATGCTGAAAAAAGTTGCAAAATGAATTTCTATTTCAGAAAGTGGTTTTGTTTTCTAGTGTGCAGTCAACCTATTTGGTCTGGAGGGTGGATTCAACTTATAGAAGGGGTGGCATGCACCAAAGATTAGTAGAGATGGCGATGCTCTTGCCTCTTCGTGTCTGCCAAGCTAGGGAGCCAGCGAGCCAGGTGAAGGTGCCATGTCCATGCTTGCATCTTCTCTTCTCATTAATGTTATATGGAGAAATATAATGCGGGAAACAACTATGTTGGTGGAGAAGTTTTGGTTTTGAATAAATATGATCTACCAGCTATATCAAGGTAGGGTACTGTAATTTGTACCATTCAAATTTTATTAAATGGTTTAACTAGCTGATTTTTTCAACATTTCATCGTTATTTTCTACAACATTGACGAGCGCGGCAACGCACGCCTTCATTTTCTAGTATATTAATATTGTGAAGATGCCAATTACACCCAGGCTCTTCGCCAACAATATATTGAAAGACATTGAGGCCCTCTTTGATTCGTAGGATTGTCAAAATGTAGAAATAGGGAATAAAGGATTTGAGTGGCATGCCCACTTGAATCCATAGGATTAGCACAGAGTGTTTGATGCCATAGAAAAACAAAGGAAGTTAAAAAAGAGGTTAGAATTGATGCTAGATTTTCAATGAAATCTGGTACACATTATTTCATAGGGAAAATTCCTATAGGATTCAATTCTATAAATCAAACGACCAACGTAGAAAAAAATCCTAAGGTTCTAACCCTTTGAAAATCCTATGGAATTCCTTTGAATCAAAGGAGCCCTAAGGATGCACACAGCCAAGAACAAAAAAAGAGACCCCGTCAATAAAACACTCGCAAGAGCAACACTCTAACCATCACCAAAAACAACACCCAGACTACAGAAGAGATTCTCCAAAAGTGATGCCTCCAAGAAGGAAACAATGCACAAGCGTTGTCGTCGCCCGATCAAGGATCTTGAGTTTTCACCCTAGAGAGAGTCCAAGATCCCCAAAACAATGCCTTCGCAAGACCATTGCCAGGTACAAGCAATGAAGGCCAGACCTTGGGCTTTCCCACTGGAGATCGCGGCTCCGTACTCAAAAAGCACCCCCAGAAATGTTGTCCACTTGTGTTGCCGCCCCCTCCTCACCAAGGCCGCCGATGCAAGTCCTCAACACCCGACACACGGGAAAAAACTGGTGCCACCATTCTTCAACGTAACCAAACTCCTCTCCACCATTACAAGTCTCCGTTCGCAGCCACCATGACTTTCTTCATCACTGTCAACGTCGTGGAGATCTATACTTAGACATTTCACATGGCACCAACAAGACATCGAAGCTTCGCGCAACACCCTCATGAATCCTTTTTGTCCAAAGATGAGGGCTCGCCCGACCGGATTAATTCCGATCTAGATATCAAGTGGCACCATGCGCCAAAGGCTGAGATCTCCGAGAGGAAGAGCGAAACCCATCGGTGTACAAATCGAGGAGGCTGGCATGAAGCAGATCAAAGTTTTGAACCTCAAAAATAGCAAGGCCGACCACTGCGGGGCTCCCCTGGATCTCAATAGGCTAGATCTGGGTAATGCCCCCCACAGGCCGCCACCAGCCCAGGTGAGAGCCGTCGCCTCGACGGGCCCTCCACAACCGACATGGAGAACTAAAGACCGACTGCCTTCGAGCTCCACCTAGCCGCGATGCGCTCTAGCCCAGCATTGCGCCCCTGCCCGGGATCGCTGGCCCACGCGAAGCCCCCACACGCAGAGAGGAGAGAGGGCCCCACCGTCTCCAGCAACCAGCCCATGCGGCACAGACTGGCAGCGGTGAGGGGGGATGGAGTCGGTGGACTCTGCTTCGGCGGCTTGGATTTTCCCCTCGTCCGTTCGCAGGAGCAACGTGAGGGGAGTCACGTCTCGTCCAAATCCATGGCTAGGACTTTACATGCACTTTACCTCATCGCAGCGATAACATGGACCTTACCTCATGTATCAACTGTGGACTCAGCAGAAAACAACGCCATTCACAACGGACTGATCATAGCGGCTAACATCGGCTGCACTAAAGTTGTCATCGAATTAGATAGGACATAATCCAGAGGGGTATATGGGTTCGTACATGTCGATCATTACGGATGCTACTCTCCTAGCATTGAGTTTTCAACCATTGATTATGTTCATTGTTGTAGGGAAGCAAATCTAGTTGTTGATAGTCTAGCAAAGCATTGTTTTAGAGTTAGCTTATCTGAGTCTTGGACTCTAATGCCCCCTACTTTATTTTGCCTCAAATTGTAAACGATATAGCCATTGTTCGAGGAATAATGTTTTAATGATAAAAAAGTAACTGCATGCACAAACTCGGGATGTATGTCGTGCCCTGGTGCTAGATCTTTTCAAAGGGTTGCACTCCGGGGCTCAAACTTGGCACACGTGTGAGACTAAGAGCATCTACATTCGGATTTGGCAAATCTGGTCTCTCAAATGCCCGCGGATGCGCACCTCAATTAGCATACCTCAAATCCATACAAACTCATGCAACTAGTAAATGCATTATGATACATCCATTTGCATCATGTTTTCCTACTATATTTATAGAGTTTTTATCATATAACACTTTGCGGAGTAATTCTAATGCATTTTCTCTCATAATATGCAAGGTTTACACAAAGAGGGAGAATACCGGGAGCTGGAATTCTGGACCTGAAAAAGCTATGTGAGAGATACCTATTCTGCACATCTCCAAATGAGCTGAAATTTCACGAATTATTTTGGAATATATAAAAAAATATTGGAGAAAAGAAATACCGGAGGGGGCCACCTAGGTGCCCACTAGGCACCAGGGCGCGCCACGCCCTCTAGGCGCGCTTTGGTGGGTAGTGGGCTCCCTGGCCCACCTCCGGTGCCCATCTTCTGGTACATTGCTACTTCTTGAGATTTTGTTGGTTTTCCCCTTGAAGAGGAAAGGGTGATGCAGCAAAGTAGAGACAAGTATTTCCCTTAGTTTGAGAACCAAGGTATCAATCCCAGTAGGAGACAATGCACAAATCACCGAATACCTGCACAAACAATCAAACAACTTGCACCCAACGCGATAAAGGGGTTGTCAATCCCTTCACGGTACTTGCAAAAGTGAGATCTGATAGAGATAGATAAACGATAAAGTAAATATTTTTGGTATTTTTGGTTTATAGATCGGAAAGTAAAATATTGCAAAATAGTAGATCGAAAACTATATGATGGAAGAAACTTATATGATGGAAAATAGACCCGGGGGCCATAGGTTTCACTAGAGGCTTCTCTCAAGATAGCAAATAATACTGGGTGAACAAATTACTGCTGAGCAATTGATAGAAAAGCGCAAAGTTATGATGATATCTAAGGCAATGATCATGAATATAGGCATCACGTCCGTGTCAAGTAGACCGAAACGATTCTGCATCTACTACTATTACTCCACACATCGACCGCTATCCAGCATGCATCTAGAGTATTAAGTTCAAGAACAAGAGTAACGCATTAGCAAGATGACATGATGTAGAGGGATAAACTCAAGCAATATGATATAAACCCCATCTTTTTATCCTCGATGGCAACAATACAATACGTGCCTTGCTGCCCCTACTGTCACTGGGAAAGGACACCGCAAGATTGAACCCAAAGCTAAGCATCTCCCATTGCAAGAAAGATCAATCTAGTAGGCCAAACCAAACTGATAATTCGAAGAGACTTGCAAAGATATTAAATCATGCATATAAGAATTTAGAGAAGAACCAAATAATATTCATAGATAATCTTGTTCATAAATCCACAATTCATCGGATCTCGACAAACACACCGCAAAAGAGTATTAAATCGAATAGATCTCCAAGAATATCAAGGAGAACTTTGTATTGAGAATCAAAGAGAGAGAAGAAACCATCTAGCTAATAACTATGGACCCGAAGGTCTGTGGTAAACTACTCACGCTTCATTGGAGAGGCAATGGTGTTGATGTAGAAGCCCTCCATGATCGATTCCCACTCCGGCAGATCGCCGGAAAAGGCCCCCAGATGGGATCTCACGGGTACAGAAGGTTGCGGCGGTGGAAAAGTGGTTTCGTGGCTCTCCCCGATGTTTCTAGGGTATAAGAGTATATATAGGCGAAAGAAGTACGTCGGTGGAGCTACGAGGGGCCCACAAGGCTGGGGGGTGCCTACCCCCCTAGGCGCGCTCTCCTGCCTCGTGGCTTCCTCGTGGAGTTCCAGACTTCGACTCCACGTCTTCTGGGTCCAAGAAAGATCATCGCGAAGGTTTCATTCCGTTTGGACTCCGTTTGGTATTCCTTTTCTGCAAAACTCTAAAATAGGCAAAAAAACAGAAATTGGTACTAGGCCTCCGGTTAATAGGTTAGTCCCAAAAATAATATAAAAGAGCATATTAAAGCCCGTTAAACATCCAAAATAGATAATATAATAGCATGGAACAATCAAATATTATAGATACGTTGGAGACGTATCAAGCATCCACAAGCTTAAGTCATGCTCGTCCTCGAGTAGGTAAATGATAAAAACAGAATTTTTGATATGGAATGCTACCTAACATAATTATCAATGTAATTTTCTTTATTGTGGCATGAATGTTTAGATCCGAAATATTAAAGACAAAAGTTTAATATTTACATAAAAACAATAATACTTCAAGCATACTAACAAAGTAATCATGTCTTCTTAAAATAACATGGCCAAAGAAAGCTATCCCTACAAAATCATATAGTCTGGCTATGCTCTATCTTCATCACACAAAATATTTAATCATGCACAACCCCGATGACAAGCCAAGCAATTGTTTCATATTTTTGATGTTCTCAAACTTTTTCAATCTTCACGCAATAGATGAGCATGAGCCATGGACATAGCACTATAGGTGGAATAGAGGGATGGTTGTGGAGAAGACCAAATGGAGAAGATAGTCTCACATCAACTAGGCGTATCAACGGGCTATGGAGATGCCCATCAATAGATATCAATGTGAGTGAGTAGGGATTGCCATGCAACGGATGCACTAGAGCTATAAATGTATGAAAGCTCAACAAAAAAACTAAGTGGGTGTGCATCCAACTTGCTTGCTCACGAAGACCTAGGGCATTTTGAGGAAGCCCATCATTGGAATATACAAGACAAGTTCTATAACGAAAATTCCCACTAGTATATGAAAGTGACAAAATAAGAGACTCTCTATCATGAAGATCATGGTGCTACTTTGAAGCACAAGTGTGTAAAAAGGATAGTAGCATTGTCCCTTCTCTCTTTTTCTCTCATTTTTTTGTTTTTTTCCTCTCTTTTTTGGGCTCTTTTTTTTTTCCGGAGTCTCATCTCGACTTGTGGGGGAATCATAGTCTCCATCATCCTTTCCTCACTGGGACAATGCTCTAATAATGATGATCATCACACTTTTATTTACTTACAACTCAAGAATTACAACTCGATACTTAGAACAAAATTTGACTCTATGTGAATGCCTCCGGCGGTGTACCGGGATGTGCAATGAATCAAGAGTAACATGTATGAAAGAATTATGAATGGTGGCTTTGCCACAAATACGATGTCAACTACATGATCATGCAAGGCAATATGACAATGATGGAGTGTGTCATAATAAACGGAATGGTGGAAAGTTGCATGGCAATATATCTCGGAATGGCTATGGAAATGCCATAATAGGTAAATGGTGGGTTTATGGTACCGGCGAAAGTTGCGCGGTACTAGAGAGGCTAGCAATGGTAGAAGGGTGAGAGTGCGTATAATGCATGGACTCAACATTAGTCATAAAGAACTCACATACTTATTGCAAAAATCTATTAGTTATCGAAACGAAGTACTATGCGCATGCTCCTAGGGGGGATAGATTTGGTAGGAAAAGACCATCGCTCGTCCCCGACCGCCACTGATAAGGAAGACAATCAATAAATAGATCATGCTCCAACTTCATCACATAACAGTTCACCATACGTGCATGCTATGAGAATCACAAACTTTAACACAAGTATCTCTCAAATTCACAACTACTCTACTAGCATGACTAATATCACCATCTTCATATCTCAAAACAATCATAAAGAATCAAACTTCTCATAGTATTCAACGCACTTTATATGAAAGTTTTTATTATACCCATCTTGGATGCCCATCATATTAGGACTAGTTTTATAGCCAAAGCAAATTACCATGCTGTTCTAAAATACTCTCAAAATAATATGAGTGAAGCATGAGAGATTAATAATTTCTATAAAATAAAACCACCACCGTGCTCTAAAAAGATATAAGTGAAGCACTAGAGCAAAATTATCTAGCTCAAAAGATATAAGTGAAGCACATAGAGTATTCTAATAAACTCTGATTCATGCGTGTCTCTCCCAAAAGGTTAGTACAGCAAGGATGATTGTGGTAAACTAAAAATCAAAGACTCAAATCATACAAGATGCTCCAAGCAAAACACATATCATGTGGTGAATAAAAATATAGCTTCAAGTAAAGTTACCGATAGACGAAGACGAAAGAGGGGATGCCTTCCGGGGCATCCCCAAGCTTAGGCTCTTGCCACTCCTTATTCCAAAATCCATCAAATATTTACCCAAAAACTTGAAAACTTCACAACACAAAACTTCAACATAAAATCTCATGAGCTCCGTTAGTATAAGAAAATAAACCACCACTTTAAGGTACTATAATGAAATCATTCTTTATTTATATTGGTGTTAAACCTACTATATTCCAACTTCTCTATGGTTCATACTGTAACGCCCCGGATACAACTTTCCATATTTGTAACTCCGACTCTTTCCTTGTCCGGAGATGCGATATGATTTTCCCTTCATAGTTGGGTTTTGTTTTCATTTTGCATTTTGTTCATGTCATGCATTTCATATCATGTCATCATATGCATCCCATTTGCATACGTGTTTGTCTCATGCATCCGAGCATTTTCCCCGTTGTCCGTTTCTCAATCCGGCACTCTTACTTGCACCCGGCGCCCCCTTTTGCCTCTTTTCGTGAGCGGGTGTTAAACTTTCTAGGAATGGACCAAGATTCGCCAAGCGGCCTTAGTACACCGATGGTAGACCGCCTATCAAGTTTCGTGTCATTTGGAGTCCCTTTGATACTCCAACGGTTAATCGGGGAGCCGTAAAGGCCTCGTGTGTGTTGCAGCCCAACACGCCTCCAAAACAGCCCAATAACCCTTCCAAACCTCTTCCATGTCCTTCACCATTGGATGACGATCGCGTGGTCGAAAACTACACCTCATTTGCACACTCCCACCTCCTTCTATCTATAAATAGGTGATCCCCTCTCCAAAAATTCACGGTCAAACCCTAGCTAAACTTCCCCCGCCGCCACCGGACGCGTCCACCGCCACCCTCGACCAATCAGATCGCGCCACGTCGCCTCCACCGCACCCACATCGCCGCCGCCCGGGGCCCAGATCAGGCCCGCCACGGGGCCGAACCGGGCCTCGCCAGGCCCGCAACCGCCGCCATGTTCGCCGCCCGGTCTCCCTCGCCGACCCCGCCGCCGCGAGCTTCGCCGTCGCCGTCCGGCGAGCTCCGCCGCCTTCCTCTGCCACCACAGCCACGCCGCCCCGCCGTCCTCCCTCGCCGCGCTTAGCACCTCACCGCCCGACCTCCGCGCCTTCCCGCCGGGCTCCGCCGCTCCGCCCATCACCGGCCGCCGTCTCCGGCAGCCCGGCCGCCGACCCGGACTGCGGCGTCGGCCACCGGGGCTCCACCGCACGGCGCCGCCTCCGCTTTCCCCGACCCAGATCCGGCAAGATCCGGCCACCTTCCCTCCTCTCCGGCCGTCTCCCCCATCTCCGGCGCTATTCCGGCCGTCCTCCGGCGAACATCGAAAGCCGTGCCACTGAACCCTAGATCTGGAGGTCTACCCCCCCTCTTTTTCCTCCAAGTCTTTTCTGCTATATTTTTTTAGCCCTGTTCAACATGCCATAACTCCTCATCCGTAGATCCGTTTTGCGTGCATGATATATCAAAATGTTCATCATGATGTGCTCTTCATTTTGTTCCATTGTGTCATGCTTGTTTGACTCCATCTTGATGCCCAAATCGTTGATGCAAGAGTGCTATAAATTGTTAGGTGCTGATTCTTAGCAGTTTATGAGGATTTGTCATTTTTGCTACATTTGTTGTGTGCTGCATATGGGCATGAGCTCTACATGTTTTTTTTTCTATGCCATGCCATATTTACAGGGGTGTATGCCATGTATTTTTGTGATCTATGTGGTGACTAGCACAAGCATGCAAAGTAGCTCTCGTGATATTGCTGATTTCAGAGACTTAGAATTTCACCAAGTCATTGCTCTGCTGTTATTTTTATGCCATGTATTCATGTTGCTATGGTGAGATCCATGCTTTATTTGAGTTGCTTCAGTAATGATGATTTGGACATATGGTTGTGCTCTATCCATCCATGCCCCTGTTTGCAATTATGGAGTACCCTAGCATGACTTAATCTTGCTGTACTTTTGCTATAAAATGTTCCTAGCAGATTGTTTACATGTTAATCAATTTTCCCATGGATGTTGTAGTTGATCCAAGCATTCTATAAACTTGTTATTGCCTTGGTTAGCTTCTTGATCATGTCTTCTTGCTGGTTATATGCTTATCTTGTCATGCAATGCCTTGTGGTGAGTGAATCAAGCTCGCAAAGATCCTTCTTAACTCTGTTTTGCCATGCTCAGTTTTCTGCTAAGTCTGAATCTGTTAACGAAACTTGCTATGTTTACATGGGTGCCATCATATCTTCTGTGCCTTTTTGGCTTATGGTCAGTAAGGGACTTCTGTTCTATGCTTTGAGTAGATTCATACCATGCCTTTGTTTGCTAGGATATATTACTGTAGCATGTTGTTTGGTTGCTCTAAACATTGCTTCCTGATGTTAATTCCTAGCATGTTAGTATTTTCATGAAGTCTGTGATGCTGATATCTTTTGCACTTTTGCCATGCTTGTTTGAACCTGCTCTTGTGTGATTTAGCCATAGCTCAGTGTTCATCTTTTTTTAAGCATCTTGAGTAGATTACTGCCATGTGCTTTGTTTCTATGTTGGAGTGCAGTAGATTAGTTTCTTGTTGCATTCTAGATGCCATCGTGCTGTTAATCGCAGAATTGTGCCTTTCTTGTTTCGCTTGCCATTTGCAAACCATGCATCCGAATCCGGTGATCTTTATATCGATTTCGACCGAAATCATCTCATCTTTCCAGCGGCACACTTGGTTTTCCAAGTTGATGCCTGGTTCAATATTTCCTTTCCGAAGCACGCATATGCATTGCATATCACATCCCGCATATCATGCCATGTTTTGCATCATGTTGTTTGTGCATTGCACCGTGATTGATTATTGGCCCTTTTCTTGTGTTCTTGCCTTGGGTAGAGCCGGGAGACGAGTACGTGATCAAGGAACCTGTTGAGTATGCTTACGAGGATCAAGCTTTCGACAACTCTGAGAACTCTGTAGGCAAGATGATCATACCCTCGAAATCACTTCTATCTTTGCTTGCTAGTTGTTCGATCTATTGCTATGTCGCGATACCTACCACCTGCTATATCATGCCTCCCATATTGCCATGACAAGCCTCTAACCCACCTTTCCTAGCAAACCATTGTTTGGCTATGTTACCGCTTTGCTCAGCCCCTCTTATAGTGTTGCTAGTTGTAGGTGGAGATGGAGTTTGTTCCATGTTGGAACATGGATATTTGTTGGGATATCATTATTATATCTTGTTTACTTTAATGCACCTATATACTTGGTAAAGGGTGGAAGGCTCGGCCTTATGCCTGGTGTTTTGTTCCACTCTTGCCGCCCTAGTTTCCGTCATACTGGTGTTATGTTCCTTGATTTTGCGTTCCTTACGCGGTTGGGTTATAATGGGAACCCCTTGACAGTTCGCCTTGAATAAAACTCCTCCAGCAAGGCCCAACCTTGGTTTTACCATTTGCCACCTAAGCCTTTTTCCCTTGGGTTTCGCGGACTCAAGGGTCATCTTTATTTTAAACCCCCGGGCCAGTGCTCCTCTGAGTGTTGGTCCAACTTGTCAGCCGCCGGTGGCCACCAGGGGCAACTCTGGGCTGGCCTACTGGAAGTTTGGACAATCCATTGTGCCCTGAGAACAAGATATGTGCAGCTCCTATCGGGATTTTTTGGCACATTCGGGTGGCTTTGCTGGTCTTGTTTTACCATTGTCGAAATGTCTTGTAACCGGGATTCCGAGTCTGATCGGGTCTTCCTGGGAGAAGGAATGTCTTTCGTTGACCGTGAGAGCTTGTGATGGGCTAAGTTGGGACACCCTGTAACGCCCCGAGACCGATGCTCCAGTTGCCTTCCATTTTATTTTATTTTGTAGTTGTTGTCGTGTGTTTATTATGTTTGTTGCATTATCATAATTGTTTTGCATATTTCATTCTTATATGTTTATGCCATGATCATGTTGAGTGCCTTGTCATTTTGCTTCTTGCATCATGTTCATCTTATATTATATTGCATTGCACTATCCTTGCTTTGTTCTATGCTTCATGATGTGATGTGCCTCTTGCCATTCTATTGCATTGCATCATGATCATCATGCCTTGTTTTGCATATTTAAGTTTTGTTGTGTCTTCTTGTGTGAACCCCTCTTATTCTTATCTCCACCTCATTTTTGTTCCATGCACATACCAGCAACAATTCATCAAGTTCACCCCAAGTTTCTATCCCATCCAAACTTCTCCTTTTCCCTTTCTTTCAATTATTTCTCTAGTGACATTTTCTGCTCCAGATTAATGTTCCCTATATTTATTTATTCCCTACACCATGCCAGGACCACCTCCTCCAATTTTCAAGTCTTTTGGGAGTGTTTTGGTTGGGCTAAGGATTTATTCAAGCTTGAATTATTTTCAAACTTGTTTGAATTTGCCGTCTCTAAAATTACCAGAGCATTTTATTCAAATGCTACATAATTCCTGATGTCCAGGGATATTTTGTTCTTAGCCTAATTCTTTTCAAAACTCCCTAACCTTTTCCTTTTCTAAACTTGGAGATTCAAAGTTTCAGAAAAGAGGAAAATGGAAGGGGCCTCCCAGCAGCGCACCTTGGGCCTCCCCTCCTCTGCGTCATCACCTCCCATGGCGCCACGCCCGGCCTCCCGCGCCACCACCATCTTCAGTCGCCTCACCGTCGTCCATGTCCACATCATGTCGTCCTCCTTCGTCGCCGGACCCGAGCCGTCCTCTGCTTCCTCTACGCCATCCAGGAGCCACCTCGCTCGCGTGTGTCCTCCACCAGCAGCCTGCAATGCCTGAGGAGAGCCGAGCTCCTCCCGGTCCCCATGGTGGCTGCTTCCCCTTCCCCGAGTTTCCCTGGAGTCGACATTCAAGCCTCGCGCCCCTGCAGCCTCCCCTCCTCTGTCATGGCCTCAAGCTCGCCAGGCCGCTGCTCCCTCATCCGCCACCGGCCAGGTTGGATGGCCACCTGCCG
The DNA here is from genome assembly GCF_003073215.2 of Triticum urartu. NCBI lineage: Eukaryota > Viridiplantae > Streptophyta > Magnoliopsida > Poales > Poaceae > Triticum > Triticum urartu. The sequence goes on along the minus strand of NC_053027.1, from coordinate 202,568,918 downwards.
GATCCGCGAGTCCCGTGGCCGCCCTCTTCATCTTCGGCGGATCTCGCACCGCGGCAAGCCCTGCCCCACCTCTGCCTTGTTCGAACAGGCAGGAGGACGCGCCTCTGCAAGATCCCCGCGAGACTCGATGTCCACCCAAGTCCAGAAAAATAAGACTGTAACCGGGACCTTTGTTCTGCTTCGTTTTGGATCGCCAAGTACGTCGCGCCGTTGCCTAGCACGACTACAAAACCGGAATGCGACAAGTACCCCGACAACGTGTACATCTACTCCGTCAAGACCCGGACCGACAAGTACCCCAACGTCATGTGTACAACGACCGTCGCCGAAGACCCAGGTAGCAAAAACGTCAAGTACCTATGACCGAAGAACGCCAAGTACCTCTCCGAAAAAAACGAACATGTACCACTACGTCCGGAGGCATCGGACCCGTCAAGTCCGACAACGATTGTGTACAACTACCGACGACGTGCATGTTGCCAAGTACCCTCTCCGGATCGTCATGTTCGACTACCGATAAACATGTACCACTACCATCGCCGAGATTGCGAGAACATCTACCGTCGACCCTAGAGCATGAGAGAATGACTACTTCCACTACGAAAGCCCCAAGAACGTCTACTTCCCCATCTCCGCTTCGAACTTGATCCGTTCCGATAATGCACGCTCCGAAAGGTATAACCGCCGAGACGATGACCCGTGGAACGAATGCATGTTGTGTGATGTATGAGTTGCACCCTATGTTTGCACCATGCCCGAGTTGTCACTTGCTCGATCCTCCTCTTTTGTCGCTAACCCATGGGGACCCGGTATCCGGGAGCACCCCACCATCCTTGCATGACACGCCCCCGTCACTTTTCCTTTTGCACCGGCATCTCAATCGAGTTACCGGAAACCAGGACGTTGCCATGGCACCATTTTGTTATCGTTGCCGTGGCACCCCTTTTCATTTCCGCCATGATGACAAATGCTTCTTAATATGCTCTTATCAACATTTTCATAAAAATTTCATAAACTTGATTCATGCCATCTGCAACATGATAACAACAATTAAAATGCTTAAAAATTGTTGTTGCATTAAATTGTTAATGCATATGGGGATTTACCAGATTTGTTGTCTGTTATATCCGGCCCCATTTAAATTGTTTAAATGGTATAGTTTTGTTATGCTTCACCTCTTGTCATGTTAACCAACATTTAATATTGTTGAGTACCTAACCGAGATTGAACTAAATAATTGATGTGGTGTTCCATCAATATGCAATGGAGTTGCATATTGAGCCCCACTTAACTTGTAGTTTTGTTTGTGCACTTTGCCATGCCATGCATATTTAAACCGGACATGCATCATACTTGATTGTGCATCATGCCATGTTTATGTGATGGTTGTTTACTTTGTTGCTTGCTTCTTTCCGGTTTTCTTCTCTCGTTAGCTTCGGTTTCGTTCCGGAGTTGTGAGGATCTGTTCGGCTTTGTCCGTTTGTCTTCTTCATGGACTCGTTCTTCTTCCTTTGCGATATCTCAGGCAAGATGACCATACCCTCGAAATCACTTCTATCTTTGCTTGCTAGTTGCTCGCTCTTTTGCTATGCCTATGTTGTGATACCTACCACTTGCTTTATCATGCCTCCCATATTGCCATGTCAAACCTCTAACCCACCTTGTCCTAGCAAACCGTTGTTTGGCTATGTTACCGCTTTACTCAGCCCCTCTTATAGCGTTGCTAGTTGCAGGTGAAGATTGGAGTTTGTTCCTTGTTGGAACATGTTATTGTTGGGATATCACAATATCTCTTATTTATATTAATGCATCTATATACTTGGTAAAGGGTGGAAGGCTCGGCCTTATGCCTGGTGTTTTGTTCCACTCTTGCCGCCCTAGTTTCCGTCATACCGGTGTTATGTTCCTTGATTTTGCGTTCCTTACACGGTTGGGTTATAATGGGAACCCCTTGACAGTTCGCCTTGAATAAAACTCCTCCAGCAATGCCCAACATTGGTTTTACCATTCGCCTCCTAGCCTCTTTTTCCCTTGGGTTTCCGGAGCCCAAGGGTCATCTTTATTAAACTCCCGAGCCAGTGCTTCTCTGAGTGTTGGTCCAAACTAGAGCCCCTTGCAGCGCCACCTCAGGGAAACTCGAGGGCTGGTTTTAGTTGTAAGGAATTGCTTATCTGGCGTGCCCTGAGAACGAGATATGTGCAGCTCCTATCGGGATTTGTCGGCACATTCGGATGGTGTTGCTGGACTTGTTTTACCATTGTCGAGATGTCTTGTAACCGAGATGCCGAGTCTGATCGGATTGTCTTGGGAGAAGGAATATCCTTCGTTGAGCGTGAGAGCTTGTGATGGGCTAAGTTGGGACTCCCCTGCAGGGATTTGAACTTTCGAAAGCCGTGCCCGCAGTTATGGGCAGATGGGAATTTGTTAATGTCTGGTTGTAGATAACCTAAAACTTAACTTAATTTAAAATACATCAGCAGCGTGTGTAGTCGTGATGGTCTCTTCTCGGCGAGGTCCGGGAAGTGAACACAGTGTTGGAGTAATGCTTGACGTAGGTTGTTCTAGGATCACTTCTTGATCATAGTTGTTCGACCGTGCCTTTGGTCTCTCTTCTCGCTCTCTTTTGCGTATATGTTAGCCACCATACATGCTAGTCGCTTGCTGCGGCTCCACCTTATACCTTTATCTTACCTATAAGCTTAAATAGTCTTGATCGCGAGGGTGTGAGATTGCTGAGTCCCCGTGACTCACAGATTCCTTCCAAAACCAGATGCAGGGACCGATGATACCGCTCCAGGTGATTCGACTGAGCTCAAGTGGGAGTTCGATGAGGACTCAGGACGATACTACGTGTCTTTCCCAGATGATCAGTAGTGGTGCCCAGTTGGGGCGATCGGGGACTATGTTGCATTTGGGGTTTATCTTCATTTTGGTTCCGTAGTCGGACCTTGAGTGTATTTGGATGAATGTAATGATATTTATGCTATTTGTGTGACGTGGCTAGTGTAAGCTAGCGATGTATCCTTTTCCCTTATTGTATTACATGGGTTGTTGTGAAGATTACCTCACTTGCGACATTGCTTTCAATGCGGTTATGCCTCTAAGTCGTGCTTCGACACGTGAGAGATATAGCCGCATCGAGGGCGTTACACACCCCTGCAGGGTTTTGAACTTTCGAAAGCCGTGCCCGTGGTTATGGGTAGATGGGAATTTGTTAATGTCCGGTTGTAGAAAACTTGACACTTAACTTAATTAAAATGAATCAACCGCGTGTGTAGCCATGATGGTCTGTTCTCGGTGGATCCGGGAAGTGAACACAGTTCTTGTGTTATGCTTGAAAGTAAGTAGTTTCAGGACCACTTCTTGATCACTTCTAGTTCATGACCGTGCTTTGCTTCTCTTCTCGCTCTCTTTTGCGTGAGTTAGCCACCATATATGCTAGTGCTTGCTGCAGCTCCACCACACTACCCTTTCCTACCTTTAGGCTTAAATAGTCTTGATCGCGAGGGTGTGAGATTGCTGAGTCCCCGTGACTCACAGATACTTCCAAAACTAGATACAGGGGATGCTACTGAACTCAAGTGGGAGTTCGACGAGGATTCTGGACGTTACTATGTTTCCTTTCCGGATGATCAGTAGAGGAGCCCAGTTGGGGCGATCGGGGATCTAGCATTTGGGGTTGTCTTTCTTTATTTGGTTCCGTAGTCGGACCTTGATTGTATTCTGGATGATGCAATGCTATATTTATGTATTGTGTGAAGTGGCGATTGTAAGCCAACTCTTTATCCCTTCCTTATCCAGTACATGGGATGTGTAAAGATTACCCCACTTGTGACATGCCTACCATGCGGTTATGCCTATAAGTCGTGCCCCGACACGTGGGAGATATAGCCGCATCGTGGGTGTTACACATACCCCCCGATACTACTCATAGATTCATCAAAATAAGCAAACAACACACAAAAAACAGAATCTGTCAAAAAACAGAATAATTTGTAGCAATCTGTAACTTTTGAATACTTCTGTAACTCCAAAAATTCAGAAAAATTAGGACAGCCTGAGAAATTTGTATATCGATCTAATGCAAGAATGATTAGTATTTTATCGCGCTTCTATTAAAAATGAAAACTAATATCCTGGGCGCAAAAGTTTCTGTTTTTCAGCAGGATCAAATCAACTATCACCGTAAGTTATCCCAAAGGTCTTACTTGGCACAAACACTAATTAAAACATAAAAACACAATTAGAATAGTAGCATAATTGTGTTAACACACAAAAACAGGAAGCAAAAAGCAAAAAAAAAAAAAAAATTTAGGTTGCCTCCCAACAAGCGCTAACTTTTAACGCCCCTAGCTAGGCGAAGAGATTTCAATGATGCTCACATGAAAGACAAGAATTGAAGCACAAATAGGGCACCATAAAACATGTGACAAACACATCTAAGTCTAACATACTTCCTATGCATAGGCATCTTATAGGCAAACAAATTATCAAGGCAAGCAAAAACTAGCATATGCAAGGAAACGGAAAGAAACAATAGCAATCTCAACATAACGAGAGGTAATTTAGTAACATGAAAATTTCTAAAACCATATTTTTCCTCTCTCATAATAATTACATGTAGGATCATAAGAAAATTCAACAATATAGCTATCACAAAACATATTCTTAACACGATCCACATGTATGCAAAGTTGACACTCTTCCAAAATACTGGGATTAACATTAAATAAAGTCATGACCTCTCCAAACCCACTTTTATCAAAAACTTCATAAGATTGAACATTCTCCAAATATGTGGGATCTAATGTTGACACTCTTCCAAATCCACTTTCAATATTATTGCAAACATTATTATCAATCTCATATTCATCATGGGGCTTAAATAAATTTTCAAGATCATAAGAAGAATCACCCCAATCATGATCATTGCAACAAATAGATGTAGGGGAACGTAGTAATTTCAAAAAAATTCCTACGCACACGCAAGATCATGGTGATGCATAGCAACGAGAGGGGTGTAACGCCACGAGACCGATGTGCCAGGTGTCCTCTAGTTATTCGTTGTTGTTGCCTTGTCTTTGCTTGCGTGTTGCATCTTATCATGTCATCATGTGCATTGCATCATCATGTTTTCAAAACTTGCATCCGTCCCGGCCTCCTCATTCTCTCCGTTGTCCGTTCTGAGCCCAGACACACTTGCACGCGCCCGCGGCATGTCTGAAATAGTATTTTATAAGTGGCCGGAAAATGTTCTCGGTGGGATGAGAGTTGACGTGTGGTCTTATTATAGTGTGAATAGACCGCCTGTCAAGTTTCATCGCATTCGGAGATCGTTTGATGCCCCAACGGATAACTATAGCGGCATTGTAGCCGGTCTAACGTCGGACGTTTTCGGTCTCCGGAAACAGATGCCGGGCCCTCTCTCTCTCTCTCTCTTCTCAGCCCTTTGCCTTCTGCACTACCTATCACCGCTAGGCCCTACCTAACCTCTCTCGTCAGCCTGCGACCCTCCTCGCGCGCGTGTCTGAAAAGTTGTCCCGAACCCGACCCGGACTGTCGTTACCGATGAATCCGGATCATCTCCAATCATCCCCTAAATATCTTCGGTTTCTTATTTGTTTTCCCTAACCTATTTTTCGGTTCATCGGATCTAAATCAGTGAGACCCTAAACCTTCTCCTCTATCTATAAATAGACCACCTACCGGCCTAACCCTAGATTTTAGGAGCCCTGTACCATCCTCCCAGCCGCCGCCGCCAGTCCTTTTCCACATCGGGATCCCTCCCGATCCTTCTCCACCCAACCAGATCGCAGCCTCCACCGCCTCTCCTTGATTTCAGCCATCGGCCAATCTCCACCACTCCACCTCTCCAGCAGCCCCACGTGCTCATGGATCCCCTTGACCTCGCCTGAGCTCGCTGGGGAGCAGAGCACCACGGCGCCAGATTTCCCACGCCCCTCTCGTTCCAGGAGCCCGAGCTCCCCTACCTGAGGCTGCCGTCTTCGACCGGCCTCGTCAGAGACCAGCGCCCCGCTGCCTTTTCCTTTCAGTTCGATCCGGAGGAGAGGAGCTCCTCCATGCCCCGCCCCACGCCATGGACCTGCACCACTGCCGGACTCCAACCCCGTGCCCAACGCTGTCCTGCACCATTGGCGTTGACCACCAGATGAGCCTCGCGCCTCTTCTCCCTCCTTCCATTCTTCTCCCTCTCCCTCACATCTCTCTCTCTCTCTGTGTCTGCTCGTACAGGGAGCTCCGACGCCTCGAAGCTGCAGCGCCGCCCTCGAGTCGCCATGGCCTCGAACTCTTGCCGCTCCGTCCCCTGCCTCTTTGCCTCACCGGAGTCCAGCACAACGCCGGCAGCGCCACCGCAGGACCTCCTCGACCCTCCTTCTCCTGCCCGAGCTCATGGATGCCCATCTCCTTGCAGCGCCCTTCGTCGCTTGGAGCCTCGCCTCGCACCGCCCGGGTCCTGCATCTCCGCCAGACCGCCCTAGCTTGTGGATCCCCAGGAGCACTCTGCAGCGGTGCAGCCGACCCCGCTCCGTCCGGCGACCTGCTCGGATCCAGTCGTCCCCGCCGCCAAGTTTGTCGTCGCCACTCCATTGCATCGCCATGACCTGCAACTGTCTATGTTTTCAGACGAGAAGGAGCAGCTCGCTCGCCTTCTGTTGACCACGGCCAGGCCATGTCTCGCGCCGCCCGGCCTAGTGCCAACTCCTGCGGCCTCATTCGCCTGGCGGCCCGCCTCCCCTTCGCCCGTTTGACCGCGGCCCAGCTGCCCCTCTCACCCGACTGGGCCTGGCCCATGGTGAGCGCATAGACTGCCCCGATTCAGCCTGCCTATGTTTTTTCCGTGCTCTGCGATTTTGTCTAATTATCCAGGAGTTTGCAGTTTTACAGAAAACCCCCCTAACTTCATGCATTTAATAACTCCACAACCGTGCATCGGATCTAAATAAATTATATATGAAACTTGCTTAGAATTTTATCTAGTTTCATAATATGCAACTTTCATCTATGTTTAAAATGTTTAAAATGCTGTTTGACTAAATTTGCTAGATGGCATGTTAAAATGATTTATTTCATAACTAAATAACCATAGCTCGGATTTTAATAAACTTTATATGTAATTGGGGTAGAAAAATGCCTAGTTTAACATGGTCTACTTGTTTTGCATGTTTAACAACTCTAAAACTGTGTGTAGGGCAGAACAGTACCAAACCTAATATATGCACATGAGGAGTTTCCGGACTTGTTGTTTCGTTGTTCCGGCCTCATTTAACCTTGCCTAGATTAGATAGTTTTATTATGCTTCACCCTCTTGCCATGCTAACAACATTTAATCTTGTTGGGTACATAAACGAGAGAGAACTAAATAATTGATGTGGTGTTCCGTCAATGTGCAACCCGTTGCATATTGAGCTCCACTTAATTTGTAGGTTTGTTTGTGCACTTTGCCATGCCATGCTTCATTAAACCGGACATGCATCATACTCGATTGTGCATCGTGCCATGTTCGTGTGTAGGTTGTTTACTATGATTGTTTGCTTCTTTCCGGTGTTGCTTCTTCGGGTTGGTTCCGATAACGTTGCGTTTGTGAGGACCCGTTCGTCTACGTCCGTTTGTCTTCTTCATGGACTCGTTCTTCTTCCTTGCGGGATTTCAGGCAAGATGATCATACCCTCGAAATCACTTCTATCTTTGCTTGCTTAGATGCTCGCTCTTTTGCTATGCCTATGCTGCGATACCTACCACTTGCTTATCATTCCACCCATATTGTTGAACCAAGCCTCTAACCCACCTTGTCCTAGCAAACCGTTGTTTGGCTATGTTACCGCTTTGCTCAGCCCCTCTTATAGCGTTGTTAGTTGCAGGTGAAGATTGAAGTTTTGTTCCTTGTTGGAACATGGAGATGTTGTTCCTGGTTGGAACATGTTTACTTGTTGGGATATCACTACATATCTTATTTAATTAATGCATCTATATACTTGGTAAAGGGTGGAAGGCTCGGCCTTATGCCTGGTGTTTTGTTCCACTCTTGCCGCCCTAGTTTCCGTCATATCGGTGTTATGTTCCCGGATTTTGCGTTCCTTACACGGTTGGGTAATAATGGGAACCCCTTGACAGTTCGCCTTAAGTAAAGCTCCTCCAGCAATGCCCAACATTGGTTTTACCATTTGCCACCTAGCCTTTCCCTTTCCCTTGGGAGTCGCGCTCCTGAGGGTCATCATTATTTTACCCCCCCCCCCGGGCCAGTGCTCCTCTGAGTGTTGGTCCAACTGAGCGATGTCCGAGGCTACCAGGGGCAACTCTGGGCTGGCTTACCCGACGTCTTGCTCATCCGGTGTGCCCTGAGAACGAGATATGTGCAACTCCTATCGGGATTTGTCGGCACATCTGGGTGGTGTTGCTGGTTTAGTTTTACCCTGTCGAAATGTCTTGTAGAACCGGGATACCGAGTCTGATCGGAATGTCTCGGGAGGAGGTCTATTCCTTCGTTGACCGTAAGAGCTTGTCATGGGCTAAGTTGGGACTCCCCTGCAGGGATTTGAACTTTCGAAAGCCGTGCCCGCGGTTATGGGCAGATGGGAATTTGTTAACGTCCGGTTGTAGAAAACCTGAACTTGACCTTAATTAAAATGTATCAACCGCGTGTGTAACCGTGATGGTCTCTTTCCGGCGGAGTCCGGGAAGTGAACATGGTGTTGGAGTAATGCTTGACGTAGGTTGTTCTAGGATCACTTCTTGATCATAGTTTATCGACCGGGCTTTTGCCTTCTCTTCTCGCTCTCATTTGCGTATGTTAGCCACCACATATGCTAGTCGCTTGTTGCAGCTCCACCTCATACCTTTACCTTACCCATAAGCTTAAATAGTCTTGATCGCGAGGGTGCGAGATTGCTGAGTCCCTGTGGCTCACAGATACTTCCAAAACCAGCTTGCAGGTGCCGATGCGTCCGTGCAGATGACGCAACCAAGCTCAGGAGGAGCTCAATGAAGATCTTGTCCTTTGTGTTGTTTCATTCTAGTTGATCAGTAGTGGAGCCCAGTTGGGGTCGATCGGGGACCTTGTCGCATTTGGGGTTCTTCTTTTATTTTGGCTCCGTAGTCGGGCCCTGATTGTATTTGGATGATGTAATGCTTTATTCATGTATTTGTGTGAAGTGGCGATTGTAAGCCAACTATCTATCTCTTTCCCTTATGTATTACATGGGTTGTTGTGAAGATTACCTCACTTGCGACATTGCTTTCAATGCGGTTATGCCTCTAAGTCGTGCTTCGACACGTGGGAGATATAGCCGCATTGAGGGCGTTACAAGGGGAGAGTGTGATCTACGCACCCTCGTAGACCGACAGCGGAAGCGTTATGACAACGCGGTTGATGTAGTCATACGTCTTCATGGCCCGACCGATCAAGCACCGAAACTATGGCACCTCCGAGTTTTAGCACACGTTCAGCTCGATGACGATCCCCGGACTCCGATCCAGCAAAGTGTCGGGGAAGAGTTCCGTCAGCACGACGGTGTGGTGACGATCTTGATGTTCTACCATCACAGGGCTTCGCCTAAGCACCGCTACAATATTATCGAGGAGTATGGTGGAAGGGGGCACCGCACACGGCTAAGAAAACGATCATGTGGATCTACTTGTGTGTCTAGGGGTGCCCCCTGCCCATGTATATAAAGGAGCAAGGGGAGGAGGCCGACCGGCCCTAGGGCGCGCCAAGGAGGAGGAGTCCTCCTCCTAGTAGGAGTAGGACTCCCCTCTTTCCTACTCCTACTAGGAGGGGGAAAGGAAGGGGGAGAGGGAGAAGGAAAGGGGGGCGCCGCCCCCCCCCCTCTCCTAGTCCAATTCGGACCAGAGGGGGAGGGGGCGCGCGGCCCACCCTGGCCGCCCCTCTCTCTCTCCACTAGGGCCCATGAGGCCCATTACTTCTCCCGGGGGGTTCCGGTAACCCTCCGGCACTCCGGTTTTCTCCGAAATCATCCGGAACACTTTTGGTGTACGAATATAGCCGTCCAATATATCAATCTTTATGTCTCGACCATTTCGAGACTCCTCGTCATGTCCGTGATCACATCCGAGACTCTGAACTAACTTCGGTACATCAAAACTCATAAACTCATAATATAACTGTCATCGAAACCTTAAGCGTGCGGACCCTACAGGTTCGAGAACAATGTAGACATGACCGAGACATGTCTCCGGTCAATAACCAATAGCGGAACCTGGATGGTCATATTGGCTCCCACATATTCTACGAAGATCTTTATCGGTCAGACCGCATAACAACATACGTTGTTCCCTTTGTCATCGGTATGTTACTTGCCCGAGATTCGATCGTCGGTATCTCAATACCTAGTTCAATCTCGTTACCGGCAAGTCTCTTTACTCGTTTCGTAATACATCATCTCGCAACTAAATCATTAGTTGCAATGCTTGCAAGGCTTATGTGATGTGCATTACCGAGAGGGCCCAGAGATACCTCTCCGACAATCGGAGTGACAAATCCTAATCTCGAAATACGCCAACCCAACATTTACCTTTGGAGACACCTGTAGAGCTCCTTTATAATCACCCAGTTACGTTGTGATGTTTGGTAGCACACAAAGTGTTCCTCCGGCAAACGGGAGTTGCATAATCTCATAGTTATAGGAACATGTATAAGTCATGAAGAAAGCAATAGCAACATACTAAACGATCGGGTGCTAAGCTAATGGAATGGGTCATGTCAATCACATCATTCTCCTAATAATGTGATCCCGTTAATCAAATGACAACACATGTCTATGGTTAGGAAACATGACGATCTTTGATTAACGAGCTAGTCAAGTAGAGGCATACTAGTGACGTTTAGTTTGTCTATGTATTCACACAAGTATTAGATTTCCGGATAATACAATTCTAGCATGAATAATAAACATTTATCATGATATAAGGAAATAAAATAATAACATTATTATTGCCTCTAGGGCATATTTCCTTCAGTCTCCCACTTGCACTAGAGTCAATAATCTAGATTACACAGTAATGATTCTAACACCCATGGAGCTTTGGTGCTGATCATGTTTTGCTCGTGGAAGAGGCTTAGTCAACGGGTCTGCAACATTCAGATCCGTATGTATCTTGCAAATCTCTATGTCTCCCACCTGGACTAGATCCAGGATGGAATTGAAGCGTCTCTTGATGTGCTTGGTTCTCTTGTGAAATCTGGATTCCTTTGCCAAGGCAATTGCACCAGTATTGTCACAAAAGATTTTCATTGGACCCGATGCACTAGGTATGACACCTAGATCGGATATGAACTCCTTCATCCAGACTCCTTCGTTTGCTGCTTCCGAAGCAGCTATGTACTCCGCTTCACATGTAGATCCCGCCACAACGCTCTGTTTAGAACTGCACCAACTGACAGCTCCACTGTTTAACATAAACATCTATCCGGTTTGTGATTTAGAATCGTCCGGATCGGTGTCAAAGCTTGCATCAACGTAACCATTTACGATGAGCTCTTTGTCACCTCCATATATAAGAAACATATCCTTAGTCCATTTCAGGTATTTCAGGATGTTCTTGACCGCTGTCCAGTGATCCACTCCTGGATTACTTTGGTACCTCCCTGCTAGACTTATAGCAAGACACATATCAGGTCTGGTACACAGCATTGCATACATGATAGAGCCTATGGCTGAAGCATAGGGAACATCTTTCATTTTCTCTCTATCTTCTGCATTGGTCGGGCATTGAGTCTTACTCAATTTCACACCTTGTAACACAGGCAAGAATCCTTTCTTTGCTTGATCGATTTTGAACTTCTTCAAAATTTTGTCAAGTTATGTGCTTTGTGAAAGTCCAATTAAGCGTCTTGATCTATCTCTATAGATCTTAATGCCCAATATGTAAGCAGCTTCACCGAGGTCTTTCATTGAAAAACTCTTATTCAAGTATCCCTTTATGCTATCCAGAAATTCTATATCATTTCCGATTAGTAATATGTCATCTACATATAATATCAGAAATGCTACAGATCTCCCACTCACTTTCTTGTAAATACAGGCTTCTCCAAAAGTCTGTACAAAACCAAATGCTTTGATCACACTATCAAAGCGTTTATTCCAACTCCGAGAGGCTTGCACCAGTCCATAAATGGATCGCTGGAGCTTGCACACTTTGTTAGCTCCCTTTGGATCGACAAAACCTTCTGACAGCATCATATACAACTCTTCTTCCAGAAATCCATTCAAGAATGCAGTTTTGACATCCATCTGCCATATTTCATAATCATAAAATGCGGCAATTGCTAACATGATTCGGACAGACTTATGCATCGCTACGGGTGAGAAGGTCTCATCGTAGTCAATCCCTTGAACTTGTCGAAAACCTTTTGCGACAAGTCGAGCTTTGTAGACAGTAACATTACCGTCAGCGTCAGTCTTCTTCTTGAAGATCCATTTATTCTCAATTGCTTGCCGATCTTTTGGCAAGTCAACCAAAGTCCACACTTTGTTCTCATACATGGATCCCATCTCAGATTTCATGGCTTCAAGCCATTTTGCGGAATCTGGGCTCACCATCGCTTCTCCATAGTTCGTAGGTTCATCATGATCTAGTAGCATGACTTCCAGAACAGGATTACCGTACCACTCTGGTGCGGATCTTACTCTGGTTGATCTACGAGGTTCAGTAGTATCTTGTTCTGAAGTTTCATGATCATCATCATTAGCTTCCTCACTAATTGGTGTAGGTGTCACAGAAACCGGTTTTTGTGATGTACTACTTTCCAATAAGGGAGCAGGTACAATTACCTCATCAAGTTCTACTTTCCTCCCACTCACTTCTTTCGAGAGAAACTCCTTCTCTAGAAAGTTTCTGAATTTAGCAACAAAAGTCTTGCCTTCGGATCTGTGATAGAAGGTGTATCCAATAGTTTCCTTTGGATATCCTATGAAGACACATTTCTCCGATTTGGGTTCGAGCTTATCAGGTTGAAGCTTTTTCACATAAGCATCGCAGCCCCAAACTTTCAGAAACGACAACTTTGGTTTCTTGCCAAACCACAGTTCATAAGGCGTCGTCTCAACGGATTTTGATGGTGCCCTATTTAATGTGAATGCGGTTGTCTCTAGAGAATAACCCCAAAACGATAGCGGTAAATCAGTAAGAGACATCATAGATCGCACCATATCAAGTAAAGTATGATTACGACGTTCGGACACACCATTACGCTGTGGTGTTCCGGGTGGCGTGAGTTGCGAAACTATTCTGCATTGTTTCAAATGTACACCAAACTCGTAACTCAAATATTCTCCTCCACGATCAGATCGTAAGAATTTTATTTTCTTGTTACGATGATTTTCAACTTCACTTTGAAATTCTTTGAACTTTTCAAATGTTTCAGACTTGTGTTTCATTAAGTAGATATACCCATATCTGCTTAAGTCGTCTGTGAAAGTGAGAAAATAACGATATCCGCCATGAGCCTCAACATTCATCGGACCACATACATCTGTATGTATGATTTCTAACAAATCTGTTGCTCTCTCCATAGTACCGGAGAACAGTGTTTTTGTCATCTTACCCATAAGGCACGGTTCGCAAGTACCAAGTGATTCATAATCAAGTGGTTCCAAAAGTCCATCGGTATGGAGTTTCTTCATGCGCTTTATACCGATATGACCTAAACGGCAGTGCCACAAATAAGTTGCACTATCATTATCAACTCTGCATCTTTTGGCTTCAACATTATGAATATGTGTGTCACTACTATCGAGATTTAATAAGAATAGACCATTCTTCATGGGTGCATGACCATAAAAGATATTACTCATATAAATAGAACAACCATTATTCTTTGATTTAAATGAATAACCGTCTCGCATCAAACAAGATCCAGATATAATGTTCATGCTCAACGCTGGCACCAAATAACAATTATTTAGGTCTAATACTAATCCCGAAGGTAGATGTAGAGGTAGCGTGCCGACCGCGATCACATCGACTTTGGAACCATTTCCCACGCGCATCGTCACCTCGTCCTTAGCCAATCTTCGCTTAATCCGTAGTCCCTGTTTCGAGTTGCAAATGTTAGCAACAGAACCAGTATCAAATACCCAGGTGCTACTGCGAGCATTAGTAAGGTACACATCAATAACATGTATATCGCATATACCTTTGTTCACCTTGCCATCCTTCTTATCCGCCAAATACTTGGGGCAGTTCCGCTTCCAGTGACCAGTCTGCTTGCAGTAGAAGCACTCAGTTTCAGGCTTAGGTCCAGATTTGGGTTTCTTCTCTTGAGCAACAACTTGCTTGCTGTTCTTTTTGAAGTTCCCCTTCTTCTTCCCTTTGCCCTTTTTCTTGAAACTAGTGGTCTTGTTGACCATCAACACTTGATGCTCCTTCTTGATTTCTACCTCCGCAGCTTTTAGCATTGCGAAGAGCTCGGGAATAGTCTTATTCATCCCTTGCATATTATAGTTCATCACGAAGCTCTTGTAGCTAGGTGGCAGTGATTGGAGAATTCTGTCAATGACGCAATCATCGGGAAGATTAACTCCCAATTGAATCAAGTGATTATTATACCCAGACATTCTGAGTATATGCTCACTGACAGAACTATTCTCCTCCATCTTGCAGCTATAGAACTTATTGGAGACTTCATATCTCTCAATCCGGGCATTTGCTTGAAATATTAACTTCAACTCCTGGAACATCTCATATGCTCCATGACGTTCAAAACATCGTTGAAGTCCCGATTCTAAGCCGTAAAGCATGGCTCACTGAACTATCGAGTAGTCATCAGCTTTGCTCTGCCAGACGTTCATAACATCTGGTGTTGCTCCAGCAGCAGGCCTAGCACCCAGCGGTGCTTCCAGGACATAATTCTTCTGTGCAGCAATGAGGATAATCCTCAAGTTACGGACCCAGTCCGTGTAATTGCTACCATCATCTTTCAACTTTGCTTTCTCAAGGAACGCATTAAAATTCAACGGAACAACAGCACGGGCCATCTATCTACAATCAAACATAAACAAGCAAGATACTATCAGGTACTAAGTTCATGATAAATTTAAGTTCAATTAATCATATTACTAAAGAACTCCCACTTAGATAGACATCCATCTAATCCTCTAAGTGATTACGTGATCCAAATCAACTAAACCATGTCCGATCATCACGTGAGATGGAGTAGTTTCATTGGTGAACATCACTATGTTGATCATATCTACTATATGATTCACGCTCGACCTTTCGGTCTCCGTGATCCGAGGCCATATCTGTATATGCTTGGCTCGTCAAGTATAACCTGAGTATTCTGCGTGTGCAACTGTTTTGCACCCGTTGTATTTGAACGTAGAGCCTATCACACCCGATCATTACGTGGTGTCTCAGCACGAAGAACTTTCGCAATGGTGCATACTCAGGGAGAACACTTCTTGATAATTAGTGAGAGATCATCTTAAAATGCTACCGTCAAACAAAGCAAGATAAGATGCATAAAAGATAAACATCACCTGCAATCAATATAAGTGATATGATATGGCCATCATCATCTTGTGCTTGTGATCTCCATCTTCGAAGCACCGCCATGATCACCATTGTCAGCGGCGCGACACCTTGATCATCATCGTAGCATCGTTGTCGTCTCGCCAATCTTATGCTTCCACGACTATCGCTACCGCTTAGTGATAAAGTAAAGCATTACAGCGTAATTGCATTGCATACAATAAAGCGACAACCATATGGCTCCTGCCAGTTGCCGATAACTCGGTTACAAAACATCATCATCTCATACAATAAAATTTAGCATCATGTCTTGACCATATCACATCACAACATGCCCTGCAAAAACAAGTTAGACGTCTTCTACTTTGTTGTTGCAAGTTTTACGTGGCTTCTACGAGCTTAAGAAAGAACCAATCTTACCTACGCATCAAAACCACAACGATAGTTTGTCAAGTTGGTGCTGTTTTAACCTTCGCAAGGACCGGGCGTAGCCACACTCAGTTCAACTAAAGTTGGAGAAACTGACACCCGCCAGCCACCTGTGTGCAAAGCACATCGGTAGAACCAGTCTCGCGTAAGCGTACGCGTAATGTCGGTCCGGGCCGCTTCATCCAACAATACCGCTGAACCAAAGTATGACATGCTGGTAAGCAGTATGACTTATATCGCCCACAACTCACTTGTGTTCTACTCGTGCATATAACATCAACACATAAAACCTAGGCTCGGATGCCACTGAAGGGGAACGTAGTAATTTCGAAAAATTTCCTACGCACACGCAAGATCATGGTGATGCATAGCAACGAGAGGGGAGAGTGTGATCTACGTACCCTCGTAGGCCGACAGCGGAAGCGTTATGACAACGCGGTTGATGTAGTCGTACGTCTTCACGGCCCGACCGATCAAGCACCGAAACTACGGCACCTCCGAGTTTTAGCACACGTTCAGCTCGATGACGATCCCCGGACTCCGATCCAGCAAAGTGTCGGGGAAGAGTTCCGTCAGCACGACGGCGTGGTGATGATCTTGATGTTCTACCGTCGCAGGGCTTCGCCTAAGCACCGCTACAATATTATCGAGGAGTATGGTGGAAGGGGGCACCGCACACGGCTAAGAAAATGATCACGTGGATCAACTTGTGTGTCTAGGGGTGCCCCCTGCCCCCGTATATAAAGGAGCAAGGGGAGGAGGCCGGCCGGCCCTTGGGCGCGCCAAGGAGGAGGAGTCCTCCTCCTAGTAGGAGTAGGACTCCCCTCTTTCCTACTCCTACTAGGAGGAGGAAAGGAAGGGGGAGAGGGAGAAGGAAAGGGGGGTGCCGCCCCCTCTCCTAGTCCAATTCGGACCAGAGGGGGAGGGGGCGTGCGGCCCACCCTGGCCGCCCCTCTCTCTCTCCACTAGGGCCCATGAGGCCCATTACTTCTCCCGGGGGGTTCCGGTAACCCTCCGGCACTCCGGTTTTCTCCGAAATCATCCGGAACACTTCCGGTGTCCGAATATAGCCGTCCAATATATCAATCTTTATGTCTCGACCATTTCGAGACTCCTCGTCATGTCCGTGATCACATCCGGGACTCCGAACTAACTTCGGTACATAAAAACTCATAAACTCATAATATAACTGTCATCGAAACCTTAAGCGTGCGGACCCTACGGGTTCGAGAACAATGTAGACATGACCGAGACATGTCTCCGGTCAATAACCAATAGCGGAACCTGGATGGTCATATTAGCTCCCACATATTCTACGAAGATCTTTATCGGTCAGACCGCATAACAACATACGTTGTTCCCTTTGTCATCGGTATGTTACTTGCCCGAGATTCGATTGTCGGTATCTCAATACCTAGTTCAATCTCGTTACCGGCAAGTCTCTTTACTCGTTTCGTAATACATCATCTCGCAACTAACTCATTAGTTGCAATGCTTGCAAGGCTTATGTGATGTGCATTACCGAGAGGGCCCAGAGATACCTCTCCGACAATCGAAGTGACAAATCCTAATCTCGAAATACGCCAACCCAACATTTACCTTTGGAGACACCTGTAGAGCTCCTTTATAATCACCCAGTTACGTTGTGACGTTTGGTAGCACACAAAGTGTTCCTCCGGCAAACGGGAGTTGCATAATCTCATAGTTATAGGAACATGTATAAGTCATGAAGAAAGCAATAGCAACATACTAAACGATCGGGTGCTAAGCTAATGGAATGGGTCATGTCAATCACATCATTCTCCTAATAATGTGATCCCGTTAATCAAATGACAACACATGTCTATGGTTAGGAAACATAACCATCTTTGATTAACGAGCTACTCAAGTAGAGGCATACTAGTGACGTTTAGTTTGTCTATGTATTCACACAAGTATTATTTTTCCGGATAATACAATTCTAGCATGAATAATAAACATTTATCATGATATAAGGAAATAAAATAATAACATTATTATTGCCTCTAGGGCATATTTCCTTCAATAGTAGTCATAGCAAAACTAGCATCCCCAAGCTTGAGGTTTGCATATCATTAACACAATTGACATTAAGAGAATTTATAATAACATCATTGCAATCATGCTTTTCATCGAAGGAACTATCAAGTATGGGTGCAATAGTAACGATCTCATCTTTAACATAAGGAACTATAGCAAATTCATATTCATAAATATTGGCATCATGGCCACAAGAATAGCAAGCATCATGTTCATCAAGGGATATTTAAATCAAATCATTGGAATCATAATTATCTATAGATTCATGCATATCATTATTTTCTTCCAAAGCAAAGGTCATTCTTTCAATAAATTATTTGACATAGACATTATGAGCATAGTTTTCATAGCAATATTTAGTATGTCAAAATTTTCAGATTCGTAGAGAGTAATATCATACTTTTCAATTAAAGAAGCAACTTCATAAGCACCCTTAAAAGCAACAAATTCTTTAATTTGTTCGATATCGTAGTAACTATAAACACCATTTGCGTAAGAAGATAAGATTTCATTGTCATTAAACTCACATAGGTAGGGGAGGTGTTTTTTAGGGTTCTTGGAGCAACAAGTAAAATCATAAATTTCACAAAGATTCCAAGCATAACACATCAATCTATTTATTTGATCACATAAGAGTCTCCCTTTTTCAGACAAACGGTGACGCACAAAATGAGCATCCTCATCTAAAGATTTCCCATCAACTAGGCTAGTTGGGGTTTCAGCATGAGCGCATAAGGATCTAAGATGATCCAAGTAGAACACTTTAAGTGGATCCATATCAATAGATTTTTAGCAAGCAAAGATGCAAGCAAATAGAAGGCACATGGAAACACAAACAAAGATACATACGGGAAGAAGGTGAAGAAAAGGCAAAGGTTTTTGAAAATTGTTTTAGAAGTGGGGGAGATGAAAACGAGAGGCAAATGGCGAATAATGTAATGTGGGGGAGAAGAGTTTATGGTGGGTACTTGTTATGTCTTGACTTGGCGTACATCTCCCCGGCAACGGCACCAAAAATCCTTCTTGCTACCTCTTGAGCATGCGTTGGTTTTCCCTTGAAGAGGAAAGGGTGATGCAACAAAGTAGCGTAAGTATTTCCCTCAGTTTTGAGAACCAAGGTATCAATCCAGTAGGAGACAATGCACAAGTCACCTAGTACCTTCACAAACAATCAAGAACCTTGCAACCAACATGATAAAGGGGTTGTCAATCCCTTCACGGCCACTCGAAAAAGTGAGATCTAATAGAGATAGTAAAGTAAATATTTTTGGTATTTTTGTTGTATAGATTGGAAAGTAAAGATTGCAAAATAGTAAACAAGATGCGATGTAAATAAAAGAGATGTAATATAATAGGAAAGAGACTCGGGGGCCATAAGTTTCACTCATGGCTTCTCTCAAGATAGCATGTATTACGGTGGGTGAACAAATTACTGCCGAGCAATTGATAGAAAAGCGCATAATTATGAAGATATCTAAGGCAATGATCATGAATATAGGCATCACGTCCGTGTCAAGTAGATCGAAACGATTCTGCATCTACTACTATTACTCCACACATCGACCGCTATCCAGCATGCATCTAGAGTATTAAGTTCATAAGAATGGAGTAATGCATTAAGCAAGATGACATGATGTAGAGGGATAAACTCAAGCAATATGATATAAACCCCATCTTTTTATCCTCGATGGAAACAATACAATATGTGCCTTGTTGCCCCTACTATCACTGGGAAAGGACACCGCAAAATTGAACCCAAAGCTAAGCACTTCTCCCATTGCAAGAAAGATCAATCTAGTAGGCCAAACTAAACCGGTAATTCGAAGAGTCTTGCAAAGATATCAAATCATGCATATAAGAATTCAGAGAAGAACCAAATAATATTCATAGATAATCTTGTTCATAAATCCACAATTCATCGGGTCTTGACAAACACACTGCAAAAGAGTATTACATCGAATAGATCTCCAAGAACATTGAGGAGAACTTTGTATTGAGAATCAAAGAGAGAGAAGAAGCCATCTAGCTAATAACTATGGACTTGAAGGTTGTGGTAAACTACTCACGCTTCATCGGAGAGGCAATGGTGTTGATGTAGAAGCCCTCCGTGATCGATTCCCCCTCCGGCATATCGCCAGAAAAGGCCCCCAGATGGGATCTCACGGGTACAGAAGGTTGCGGCGGTGGAAAAGTGGTTTCATGGCTCTCCCCAATGTTTCTAGGGTATAAGAGTATATATAGGCGAAAGAAGTACGTCGGTGGAGCTACGAGGGGCCCACGAGGGTGGGGGCGCGCCTACCCCCCTGGGCACGCCCTCCTGCCTCGTGGCTTCCTCGCGGAGTTCCAGACTTCGACTCCACGTATTCTGGATTGCTTTCGGTCCAAGAAAGATCATCGCGAAGGTTTCATTCTGTTTGGACTCCGTTTGGTATTCCTTTTCTGCAAAACTCTAAAATAGGCAAAAAAAAACAGAAACTGGCATTGGGCCTCCGGTTAATAGGTTAGTCCCAAAAATAATATAAAAGAGCATATTAAAGCCCATTAAACATCCAAAACAGATAATATAATATCATGGAACAATCAAAAATTATAGATACGTTGGATATGTATCACTCAGCAAATAGAGTTATGCCCCCCGGCGACGGCGCCAGAAAAAGGTCTTGATAACCCACAAGTATTGGGGATCGCAACAGTTTTCGAGGATAGAGTATTCAACCCAAATTTCTTGATTCGACACAAGGGGAGCCAAGGAATATTTGCAAGTATTAGCAGTTGAGTTTTCAATTCAAACACACCTAGAGAACTAAATATCAGCAACAGAGTGATCAGTAGCACAATAATATGATGTTTTGACGCAATGGTAACATTAGCAATAGCAACAATAACAGTAACAATAGCAGTTTTGTGGTGATTGTAACAGTAGCAGCAGCAGTAGTAACCTAGCGAATATCAATAAATAAAAAGCATAGGCATTGGATCAATGATGGATAATTGTTTTGAATGACATTCATCTTGTAACAGTCACAACCTAGAGCGACACAGAACTAACTCCAATTCATCAATGCAATGTAGGCATTTATTCCGTATATAGTCATATGTGCTTATGATAAGAACTTGCATGGCATCTTTTGTCCTACCCTCTTGTGGCAGCAGGGTTCATAAGGAAACTAATGGATATTAAGGCCTCCTTTTAATAGAGAACCGAAACAATAGCATTAACACATAGTGAATGCATGAACTTCTCAAACTATGGTAATCATCGGAAAGAATCCCAATTATTGTCACCTTGGGGTATGCGGATCATAACACGTAATAGGTGTGTATAACTTGCAAGATAGTGTAACGCCCTCGATGCGGCTATATCTCCCACGTATCGAAGCACGACTTAGAGGCATAACCGCATTGAAAGCAATGTCGCAAGTGAGGTAATCTTCACACAACCCATATAATACATAAGGGAAAAGATACATAGTTGGCTTACAATCGCCACTTCACACAAATACAAGAATAAAGCATTACATCATCCAGATACAATCAGGGCCTGACTACGGAGCCAAAATAAAAGAAGACTACCCCAAATGCTACACAGATCCCCGATCGACCCCAACTAGGCTCCACTACTGATCAACTAGAATGAAACAACACAAGGGACAAGATCTTCATTGAGCTCCTCCTTGAGCTCGGTTGCGTCACCTGCTCGGTAACATCAGCACCTGCAAACTGGTTTTGGGAGTATCTGTGAGTCACGGGGACTCAGCAATCTTACACCCTTGTGATCAAGACTATTTAAGCTTATGGGTAAGGTAAAAGGATGAGGTGGAGCTGCAGCAAGCGACTAGCATATATGGTGGCTAACATATTCGCAAAAGAGAGCGAGAAGAGAAAGCAAAAGCATGGTCGAACAACTATGATCAAGAAATGATCCTAGAACAACCTACGTCAAGCATAACTCCAACACCGTGTTCACTTCCCGGACTCCGATGAGAAGAGACCATCATGGTAACACACGCGGTTGATGTGTTTTAATTAAGATCAACTTCAGGTTTTCTACAACCGGACGTTAACAAATTCCCATCTGCCCATAACCGCAGGCACGGCTTTCGAAAGTTCAAATCCCTGCAGGGGAGTCCCAACTTAGCCCATGACAAGCTCTCATGGTCAACGAAGGATATACCTTCTCCCGAGACATTCCGATCAGACTCGGTATCCCGGTTCTACAAGACAACTTCGACAAGTTAAAACAAATCCAGCAACACCGCCCGAATGTGCCGACAAATTCCGATAGGAGCTGCACATATCTTGTTCTCATGGGACACTCAGATGAGCTCTCCATACAACTAAAACCAAACCTCGAGTTTCCCCGAGGGGGAGCTGCACAGGACTCTAGTTTGGACCAACACTCAGAGGAACACTGGCCCGGGGGGTAAAATAATGATGACCCTCAGGAGCGCTACTCCCAAGGGAAAAGAAAAGGCTACATGGCGAATGGTAAAACCAATGTTGGGCATTGCCGGAAGAGTCTTATTCAAGGCGCACTATCAAGGGGTTCCCATAATAGCCCAACCGCGTAAGGAACGCAAAATTCGGGAACATAACGCCGATATGACGGAAACTAGGGCGGCAAGAGTGGAACAAAACACCAGGCATAAGGACGAGCCTTCCACCCTTTACCAAGTATATAGATGCATTAATTAAATAAGAGATATTGTGATATCCCAACAAGTAAACAATGTTCCAACAAGGAACGATCTCCATGTTCCAACAAGGAACAAACTTCAATCTTCACCTGCAACTAACAACGCTATAAGAGGGGCTGAGCAAAGCGGTAACATAGCCAAACAACGGTTTGCTAGGACAAGGTGGGTTAGAGGCTTGGCTTAACAAGATGGGAGGCATGATAAGCAAGTGGAAGGTATCGCAGCATAGGCATAGCAAAAGAGCGAGCATCTAGCAAGCAAAGATAGAAGTGATTTCGAGGGTATGGTCATCTTGCCTGAGATCCCGCAAGGAAGAAGAACGAGTCCATGAAGAAGACGAACGGACGTAGTCGAACGGTTCCTCACAAACGCGACGTTATCGGAACCAACCTGAAGAAGCAACACCGGAAAGAAAGCAAACAACATAGTAAACAACCACCACATAATCATGGCATGATGCACAATCAAGTATGATGCATGTCCGGTTTAATGAAGCATGGCATGGAAAAGTGCACAAGCAATCCTACAAATTAAGTGGAGCTCAATATGCAACTCCGTTGCATATTGACGAAACACCACGTTCAAGTTATTTAGTTCGATCTCGTTTATGTACCCAACAATATTAAATGTTGTTAAACATGGCAAGAGGGTGAAGCAAATGAAAACTACCTATCTAGGCAAGTTTGAATGAGGCCGGAAACAACGAACAACAAGTCCGGAAACTCCTCATGAGCATATTATAGATTTGGTACTGTTCTGCCCTAAACATTATTTTAGAGTTGTTAAACATGCAAGACAAGTACACCATGTTAAACTAGGCATTTTTCTACCCCATTTACATATAAAGTTTATTAAATTCGGAGCTACGGTTATTTAGTTATGATTTAAAGCATTTTAGCATGGCATATGGACAAAAATTACACAAACAACATGTTTAAACATTTTTAACATGCATGAAAGTTGGATATTGTGAAACTAGACGAGAATCTAAGCATTTTACATATATAACTTATTTTTAACCGATGCACGGCTGAGGAGTTATAATGTGCATGAAGTTAAGGGCCTAATCTGTAAACATGCAGTTTTTACAAAAATAGAGAAATTTGTCTGCTAAAAAAATAGCAGTTGGGCCGAAACTGGTTGGCCCAACAGAGAAAAAAAAGGAGGGCGCTTGGGGGGCGGCCTCACCATGGGCTCGGCCCAGATCTGTGGAGAGGGAGAGGCCGACAGGGGCGCACTGGGCCGACCTGCTAGTTCGATAGGGGAAGGGTCAACGCGGTCGTCCGCATCTCTCGAAGGAAGCAGAGGATGCAGCGCCATGGACTTGTAGGCGAGGCAGGGAAACTTGGCGGTGCCAGGCAACTTGGTCTCGGAGCAGCGAGGCAGCGACCATCCATGGCGTCGGGCAGGGGAGGCCCACGGGTAGCGAAGACGGCGACGTGGGTTACACCAGGGGCGAAGACGATAAGAGGACGAGGTGCTGCTACTCTCGTTCTTAAGAACTGAAACAGCAGCAGGTGTCTGGCGATGCAGAAGACGATGCAGTGGGGTTTCAGCGACGGGGTCGACGGAAGCCGGCCGGAACGGGTGGAACGGAGCGTGGGGAGACGCCTGAGTTCAGATCCGGCAAGGAGAGGCGCGGATCAAAGCTCGAAGTAGAGGTGTGGTGCAACCCGCGGACCACGGTGGCCGGCGCTCCTGCGATCCCGCATGGTCGAGGTGCTCTTCGCTGGGTTCCTGTAGGCGACGGGGAGAGAGTCAGGCTAGGCATGGGCGAAGGAGAAAAAAAGAGGAGGAAGGGAACGAGAGAAGCAGGACACGGTGCCGGTGGGAGAAGGAGCGCGAGGGCGGAGGTCCTGGTCCTGTGGGTCACCGGGATGCACCGGACGAGGTGATGGCGACTTCAGCAGCGCAGCTGCTACGGGTTGGAGCTGGGGCCTCCATGGCGGCGCTGCGAGGACAACAGAGAGAGAGCAGCGTGAGAGAGAGAGAGAGAAAAAAGAGAGAGCAGATGGGGAAGGAAGGGAGCAGGGCATGGCGGGGAACTCATCTCCGGCGAGGAGGAAGTGGTTGGGCGGCGGCGCAAATCGAGGAAGGTTGACGGAGCCACCGGAGCTTGGGGACGATTCCCTCGATCTGGATCGAGCGAGGCTGTGGGTGATTGGGTTGGCACGGAAATCAAGGAAGACAGGATTTGATTTGGGTGGATGCGGTTGGAATGTTGGAAGAAACGAGGGGGAAGAGGCTGGCTGCGGGTTGGATCCCGATGAAGAGAGTGGCGGCGGCGGGTGAGAGGATTTGGTGGATGGGACAAGCCCCTAGGACCTAGGGTTAGTCGTCTATTTATAGGAAGGGTTAGCTTAGGGTTACTCGGTCCCTCCGATTGTAATCGGACGGTCGAGAAATAAATAGGTAGGGAGTCCAAACAAGAAAACGGAGATATTTTGTAGATGTTCAGGGATGATCCGGACACAACGGTGGCGACAGTCCGGGTCGGGTTCGGGTAAGTTTCGGACACGCACGAGGGGTCGATGCACTGTGCAAAGAGGGGTAAGCATGGGCCTAGGTGGATTGTGGAGAGCGGGTTGGGCTGAGAGAAGAGGGGAGAGATGCAGCCCGGCAGGGTTTCCGGAGACCGAAAACGTCCGACAATTGACCGACTATACTGCCGCTATAGTTTAACGGTTGGGCTATCAAACGAACTCCGAAAGCGATGAAACTTGGCAGGCGACCTACTAACACTATAACAACACCGCATGCCAACTTTCAACCCAATCCGAGAACATTTTCCGGCCACTTATAAAATAATATTTCGGAGGTGCCGCGGGCGCGTGCAAGTGTGTGTGGGCTCAGAACGGACAACGGATGGAACTGGGGAACCCGAACGGATGCAAGTTTGAAAACATGATGATGCAATGCACATGATGACATGACAAGATGCAACACGCAAGCGAATGACATGGCAAAGACAGCGAATAACTAGAAGACACCTAGCACATCGGTCTCGGGGAGTTACAACACTCCACCACTACAAGAGGATCTCGTCCCGAGATCTAGGATGGCATCGGAGGGGAAAATAAGAGTAGGAGAAGAGGTAAAACTAAGTTGCTTCTTCGACAAACGAGTGAAACCAAAGAACCTTGCGAGGTTGAACAAATTCGAGAAAAGAATAAAACAAAGGTGAACAAAGTCGAAAACACTCCATTAGAAAAGAGGGAAGAAGAACATTGCGAAAAAAACTTGAGGTTGAAGGGCAAGATATATATTGAAACCACTCCGGTTAAGTCAAGATAGAGAAGGATTAAGAATGATATAATTTGGACAGCACTCTGACTGAAAATGGAAGGAATTAACAAGAACTTTACAAGATGAGAGGATACTTGATGAAATCAAAAACACACTACCTCCGGAACCAAAAGAATAGAATGGAATTGGATGAATGAAGGGAAACAAGATCTCGAGGGAGCACGCTTACAACAAAAGCTAGAACGGAGTTGTTGGAAAACCAACAACGAAAAGAATAAGCTTGATATGGTCTTATGGAATACATCTCAAATTATGAGGTGACAACCTGCCACTCACGGAAAAAGAATTGGATTGGAATGAACAAGGAGACGATAAACTTATCACCAGAAGGATAAAAGAAGAACTTGGATCATTTATAAGCACCATAGATAGAAACAATCCTTAGGGAAGGCTTTAGGTGAAACATGACACAAAGATAACTCCAACGAAAAGGTAGATGGATTTAAAATATCTCATTCTTAACAACATGTGAATCATGAAACATGAACTCAAAATTATGAAGAATGGCATAATACCACCTGAAATGGTACGGTAGAAAGAATTGCACTTCGGATGCAAGATGAAGAATGCTTGAGCTCCTTAGAAAAGAATCTCGATGAAAACTTCAAGAATGAATTAAATCCTTGATGAACCATCATGTAGAACCTTCATGGACAACTCCGGTAATAAAAAGGATAACGAAAAGAAAGCGAAGTTGAAAACACAAGGTGAAACCTTGTAATGATTTAGATGGATCTCCGTGATAATTAGAGCTTTGGTCTCCGAGAAAGAAAAGATGATCAAAAGAAAAATCAAGAATTTTTATGAACCTCCGGAGTAAGGAATTAATCACTTGGATAAAACAAGAATAAGAATTACCTTATGCTCATCCTTCACCAATTAAATTGATGACAAACAATGGATTTGGCATACTACTCATTCTCATAGAAGGGATTAAGAAGATATAACATAAACTTGAGAAGGTCTTCAACAAACCACCGGTAGGATTGAAACCACGAATGAATTGATAAGGAAGAGAAATCTTGAACGAACCACCATAAGGATTGAAAAAAAACGAATAGAAGATAACGAAACACCCGAAAGAATTTGCAAATGAACGAAGATGCTTGAGAGAATTTAGATACAAGAGAACGAAGGGATCACGAACTGATTAGAGATTACTTGAACGAAGCACCGGTAAGATAGGAGAATGATAACTGACAGCTGAGAATGAATAAACCTGAATTGATGGACTCCGGATAACAAACTGAGAAGACTCTTGAATTGCTTCGGATGGGTGAAAAGAATTCTCACGATCGAAAACAATTATGAGAGGATGGCATAAGGCTAGCATCATGAATCTTTGAGAGAACGGATAAGATTGAGGAGAAACTCTTCTTCGGTCTTCAAAAGTTGGAAAAGACGATGAGTAACACCACCGTGAATTAATGAGACACTCCGGAATAAAGAAGAATAGAAAAGTTGAACCAATGATGAAAACAATTTGGAAGATCTTGGAGAAAGACATTTGACTGATGATAAATCATTCTTACGTCAAACTTCAAAAAGAAATTTGAGGATAGCTCCGGGAAAATAAGAAGAGTCAGGTAAGATCCTGGGAAAAAGGCATGTGGGTTAGGGCCCACTCAAAAGATACACCATAGAACGATTTGAAGGAGAGATTGCACCGGTTGAATTAAATTGCTTGAATAAGATAGGACCTGGAAACAGCTTGAACGGATGCAAAGTGAAAACACAAATCTTCGAAATATCTTCAGCACTCCGGAACAAATGAATAGCGAGAGGTGAATGATTAAGAGGTGCACCGGCATGAGAGAGCATTTGAAACGAGGAGAGGATAAGCTCGACAAAGCTTGAATTGAATCCACCGGAGAAGAAAGAGAACGGAGAATGATGAACTTGAGGCCCCGTTAGAATCTTCATGAGAATCACCGGATAAGAACATTGATTGAAAAGAAAGAAGAGACTTCACATGAATAAAAGGATGCTTGATTAAGAAGTCTGAGTCCTTGAAGAAAAAGGGTGGGAGGGCGGGAAAACAAAGACAACTTTGGGACGAATGAAACAAATAACGTTGAGAAGACTTTGAGTTGATCTTGCGGATGGGAAAAATGATAGGATCATCTTGAAGAGAATCACACCGGTTGAGAAGAAATTGAGATGACACACTTGATGATCAAGGAGGATTAGTATTCCCATAGGAATATGAGAACGCCGCTTAGGAAAGGTATGGAATCAACACTTGACATTGAAGCAACTCGAATACCACAACTCAAAATAAAACAATGGATTGGCTTGCAGAATAAGCCGGAACAAACATATGATAGAGATTTCGTCCGAAGTTTTCGTGGTGGGGCCTACACGGGCTCGATCGTACAGCACCATCATGTACAAGGCAGTGCACATGACATACGAAGCGTCCCCGAGTCGGCATAGCCAAGGACTCTTTAAGACACAACGAGACCACTGTAAAACCAACCGTGGACAGGTGGACCACTAGACGTCGAACCCCAATTTCATATAATACATATGACGGAAACATATCCTAGGAGCTACTTGAATTCCCACTTATAAACTCCCAAAACTTTCCGGTTATGCAATCAGGTGTTGGGGATACAGGGGAAGCATAATATCTCACCCAAATCTAGCAAATCCTACATCCAGATGTATCCATCCTTCAACACATAACAAAGAAACCTTCGGAAATCGTCTACCTCAACCTTCGAAAACCATCCGTTATACGAGTTATGGCAATACTCCCGAACTCTCGCCCCAGTACTAGGTGGCGTCGAGGTTATCTCACCAACAACTGCATAAAAGAGATTTTCGATGTCGGCGAACTAAACTCAGGTATTCCAGAACTGCAACGATAAAATTGTGACGACAACACCTCGGAGCTCAACTCCCCGGGACACTGGCACAACCCCTAAATGACAGGAGGCACCAAGAACAATGTTCTCTTCACAAATCGATCGGAACGATTCCAAGATACCCGCGTGATCCTAAAAAAAATTTAGTGAAATTTGAGAAGAGAAGAGTCAAAACTCTACGTCAGGATGCCTTACCAGAGCGATGAAGGGACTGGGGAGTAAAAAGAATTCCTAAACTCTCCGATATATAATTCCTAAATGACTCAAAACATTTTTTTCTAGACTCAACAACGGCTGCTAATTCGATCAAGCAGTGGGGCTTCTAAGGTCGGGGAAGGCTCTGATACCAACTTGTAACGCCCTCGATGTGGCTATATCTCCCACGTGTCGAAGCACGACTTAGAGGCATAACCGCATTGAAAGCAATGTCGCAAGTGAGGTAATCTTCACACAACCCATGTAATACATAAGGGAAAAGATACATGGTTGGCTTACAATCGCCACTTCACACAAATACAAGAATAAAGCATTACATCATCCAGATACAATCAGGGCCTGACTACGGAGCCAAAATAAAAGAAGACTACCCCAAATGCGACAAGATCCCCGATCGACCCCAACTGAGCTCCACTACTGATCAACTAGAATGAAACAACACAAGGGACAAGATCTTCATTGAGCTCCTCCTTGAGCTCGGTTGCGTCACCTGCTCAGTAACATCAGCACCTACAAACTGGTTATGGGAGTATCTGTGAGTCACGGGGACTCAGCAATCTTACACCCTCGCGATCAAGACTATTTAAGCTTATGAGTAAGGTAAAAGGATGAGGTGGAGCTGCAGCAAGCGACTAGCATATATGGTGGCTAACATATTCGCAAAAGAGAGCGAGAAGAGAAAGCAAAAGCACGGTCGAACAACTATAATCAAGAAGTGATCCTAGAACAACCTACGTCAAGCATAACTCCAACACCGTGTTCACTTCCGGACTCCGCCGAGAAGAGACCATCACGGTAACACACGCGGCTGATGTGTTTTAATTAAGATCAACTTCAGGTTTTCTACAACCGGACGTCAACAAATTCCCATCTGCCCATAACCGTGGGCACGGATTTCGAAAGTTCAAATCCCTGCAGGGGAGTCCCAACTTAGCCCATGACAAGCTCTCACGGTCAACAAAGGATATACCTTCTCCCGAGACATTCCGATCAGACTCGGTATCCCGGTTCTACAAGACAACTTCGACAAGTTAAAACAAATCCAGCAACACCGCCCGAATGTGCCGACAAATCCCGATAGGAGCTGCACATATCTCGTTCTCAGGGCACACTCAGATGAGCTCTCCATAGAACTAAAACCAAACCTCGAGTTTCCCCGAGGGGGCGCTGCACATGACTCTAGTTTGGACCAACACTCAGAGGAGCACTAGCCCGGGGGGTAAAACAATGATGACCCTCAGGAGTGCGACTCCCAAGGGAAAAGAAAAGGCTAGGTGGCGAATGGTAAAACCAATGTTGGGCATTGCTGGAAGAGTCTTATTCAAGGCGAACTGTCAAGGGGTTCCCATAATAGCCCAACCGCGTAAGGAACGCAAAATCCGGGAACATAACACCGATATGACGGAAACTAGGGCGGCAAGAGTGGAACAAAACACCAGGCATAAGGCCGAGCCTTCCACCCTTTACCATGTATATAGATGCATTAATTAAATAAGAGATATTGTGATATCCCAACAAGTAAACAATGTTCCAACAAGGAACGATCTCCATGTTCCAACAAGGAACAAACTTCAATCTTCACCTGCAACTAACAACGCTATAAGAGGCTCTGAGCAAAGTGGTAACATAGCCAAACAACGGTTTGCTAGGACAAGGTGGGTTAGAGGCTTGGCTTAACAAGATGGGAGGCATGATAAGCAAGTGGAAGGTATCGCAGCATAGGCATAGCAAAAGAGCGAGCATCTAGCAAGCAAAGATAGAAGTTATTTCGAGGGTATGGTCATCTTGCCTGAGATCCCGTAAGGAAGAAGAACGAGTCCATGAAGAAGACGAACGGACGTAGTCGAACGGTTCCTCACAAACGCGACGTTATCGGAACCAACCCGAAGAAGCAACATCGGAAAGAAAGCAAACAACATAGTAAACAACCACCACATAATCATGGCATGATGCACAATCAAGTATGATGCATGTCCGGTTTAATGAAGCATGGCATGGAAAAGTGCACAAGCAATCCTACAAATTAAGTGGAGCTCAATATGCAACTCCGTTGCATATTGACGAAACACCACGTTCAAGTTATTTAGTTCGATCTCGTTTATGTACCCAACAATATTAAATGTTGTTAAACATGGCAAGAGGGTGAAGCAAATGAAAACTACCTATCTAGGCAAGTTTCAATGAGGCCGGAAGCAACGAACAACAAGTCCGGAAACTCCTCATGAGCATATTATAGATTTGGTACTGTTCTGCCCTAAACATTATTTTAGAGTTGTTAAACATGCAAGACAAGTACACCATGTTAAACTAGGCATTTTTCTACCCCATTTACATATAAAGTTTATTAAATTCGGAGCTACGGTTATTTAGTTATGATTTAAAGCATTTTAGCATGGCATATGGACAAAAATTACACAAACAGCATGTTTAAACATTTTTAACATGCATGAAAGTTGAATATTGTGAAACTAGACGAGAATGTAAGCATTTTACATATATAACTTATTTTTAACCGATGCACGGTTGAGGAGTTATAATATGCATGAAGTTAAGGGCCTAATCTGTAAACATGCAGTTTTTACAAAAATAGAGAAATTCGTCTGCTAAAAAAATAGCAATTGGGCCGAAACTGGTTGGCCCAACAGAGAAAGAAAAAAAGGAGGGCGCTTGGGGGGCGGCCTCACCATGGGCTCGGCCCAGACCTGTGGAGAGGGAGAGGCCGACAGGGGCGCACTGGGCCGACCTGCTAGTTCGATCGGAGAAGGGTCAACGCGGTCGTCCGCATCTCTCGAAGGAAGCAGAGGATGCAGCGCCAGGGACTTGCAGGCGAGGCAGGGAAACTTGGCGGCGCCAGGCGACTTGGTCTCGGAGCAGCGAGACGGCGACCATCCATGGCGTCGGGCAGGGGAGCCCACGAGCAGCGAAGACGGCGACGTGGGTTACACCAGGGGCGAAGACGATGAGAGGACGAGGCGCTGCTACTCTCGTTCTTAAGAACTGAAACATCAGCAGGTGTCTGGCGATGCGGAAGACGATGCAGTGGGGTTTCAGCGACGGGGTCGACGGAAGCCGGCCGGAACGGGTGGAACGGAGCGTGGGGAGACGCCTGAGTTCAGATCCGGCAAGGAGAGGCGCGGATCAGAGATCGAAGCAGAGGTGCGGTGCAACCCGCGGACCACGGTGGCCGGCGCTCCTGCGATCCCGCATGGTCGAGGTGCTCTTCGACGGGTTCCTGTAGGCGACGGGGAGAGAGTCAGGCCAGGCATGGGCGAAGGAGAAAAAAAGAGGAGGAAGGGAACGAGAGAAGCAGGACACGGTGCCGGTGGGAGAAGGAGCGTGAGGGCGGAGGTCCTGGTCCTGTGGGTCGCCGGGATGCACCGGACGAGGTGATGGCGACTTCAGCAGCGCAGCTGCTACGGGTTGGAGCTGGGGCCTCCATGGCGGTGCTGCGAGGACAACAGAGAGAGAGAGCAGCATGAGAGAGAGAGAGAGAGAGAAAAGAGAGAGCAGATGGGGAAGGAAGGGAGCAGGGCACGGCGGGGAACTCATCTCCGGCGAGGAGGAAGTGGTTGGGCGGTGGCGCAAATCGAGGAAGGTTTACGGAGCCATCGGAGCTTGGGGACGATTCCCTCGATCTGGATCGAGCGAGGCTATGGGTGATTGGGTTGGCACGGAAATCAAGGAAGACAGGATTTGATTTGGGTGGATGCGGTTGGACTGTTGGAAGAAACGAGGGGGAAGAGGCTGGCTGCGGGTTGGATCCCGATGAAGAGAGTGGCGGTGGCGGGTGAGAGGATTTGGTGGATGGGACAAGCCCCTAGGATCTAGGGTTAGTCGTCTATTTATAGGAAGGGTTAGCTTAGGGTTACTCGGTCCCTCCAATTGTAATCGGACGGTCGAGAAATAAATAGGTAGGGAGTCCAAACAAGAAAACGGAGATATTTTGTAGATGTTCGGGGATGATCCGGACACAACGGTGGCGACAGTCCGGGTCGGGTTCGGGTAAGTTTCGGACACGCGCGAGGGGTCAATGCACTGTGCAAAGAGGGGTAAGCATGGGCCTAGGTGGATTGTGGAGAGCGGGTTGGGCTGAGAGAAGAGGGGAGAGATGCAGCCCGGCAAGGTTTCCGGAGACCGAAAACGTCCGACGATTAACCGGCTATACTGCCGCTATAGTTTAACGGTTGGGCTATCGAACGAACTCCGAAAGTGGTGAAACTTGGCAGGCGACCTACTAACACTATAACAACACCGCATGCCAAATTTCAACCCAATCCGAGAACATTTTCCGGCCACTTATAAAATAATATTTCGGAGGTGCCGCGGGCGCGTGCAAGTGTGTGTGGGCTCAGAACGGACAACGGACGGAACTGGGGAACCCGAACGGATGCAAGTTTGAAAACATGATGATGCAATGCACATGATGACATGACAAGATGCAACACGCAAGCGAATGACATGGCAAAGACAGCGAATAACTGGAAGACACCTGGCACATCGGTCTCAGGGCGTTACAGATAGCATCAAGAACTCAAATAAATTCATGAAAACATAAAGGATTTAGATCTGAATTCATGCCACTCGGGCCCTAGTGACAAGCGTTAAGCATATCAAAGTCATAGCAACATCAATCTCAGAACATAGTGGATACTAGGGATCAAGCCTAACAAATTTAATTGATCACTTGATAAATCTCATCCAACCCCATCACCGTCCAGGAAGACAACGAAGGAATTACTCACTTCCAGTGGTGAGCATCATGAAATCCGTGATGAAGAAAGGTTAGTGATGATGATGAAGACGAACCCCCCTCTCTGGAGCCCTGAACGGACTCTAGAGCTGGCCTCCCGATGAAGAACATGAGTTGAGGTGGCTCCGCATCGTAAAACACGATGAAACTTCTTCTCTTTTATTTTCTTCGAAAATAGGAATTTATAGGCTTGAGATTAGGGTCAGCGGAGGAACATGGGCCCCACAAGCTACATGGGCGCGCCCACGAGGGTGATCGCACCCATGTGGCTCGTGGGCCACTGGTGGCTCCCCTCTTGTGGATCTTCGCTCCAATATTTTTTATTTATTCCATCAAAAATCTCCAAAAAGTTTCGTCCAATTCTGAGAACTTTTATTTCTACACAAAAACAACATCATGGTAGTTCTGCTGAAAACATTCTCAGTCCGGGTTAGTTTCATTCAAATCGTGCAAATTAGGGTCCAAAACAAGAGCAAAAGTGTTTTTAAAAGTAAATACGATGGATACGTATCAGGTCGTACCAGACGATCTGGGCGACGGGAATCACAATAACTTTCATGATTCTTCCTATGAGATCCTTGGACATCAAGAAAGGTATTTGGGTAGGTCTAGGCTCATCTAGTGACCTTGGACCAAAGAACAAAAGTTACATCCATGTAGGAAACCTATGAAGGCTGACTATACATGCACGTTCAACCCTAGCTGCCAGACATCGTCTTGTCATTCATTAGATCTCTCCCATGTTCAAGTCATCATCCACATCATGTCAAGAGGAGGCCCAAAAGAAAGCCATCGAAGGAGCCTCTACCGTTGGGGCTAGGCCATGTGATGTTGTCGACTCAAGCACAACCACTCCTTCCTTCCCCGTCACAATCTCCGTGATGGGTTGTAATTACTCCTGAACCTCCTTATTAATGGGAGTTTACTTTAGTAATTGTTGGTTATAGGCGTGGTAATCTAGTAGGCTTGTTATTTTGACAGATGTAGTTTTATTCATGTGTGTCTCTTTGTGTTATTATTTACATGTGGTAACTTAGTGATTGTAGATGTGCAATCCACCGACGTAGCTGGAGACATCCAACACTCCAAGCCACACATAAATTTGATAGGTACTTTGTGTGATCCGGTAGACCTCTGGATTACATGAATTGGTATATTTAGAGGAGCACGACATATCTAGGAAGCACAGCTATACATAAAAATTATGCCTTTTGTCCGGTCCTTCTGACTTAATGTCTTCCTTAGTTGAGACATATTGCTATGCCACAAGGCGTAGGACAATTGAGTCATATCAATAAGGTCATGCATGAGAAGCGACGTTATGTGATGGACCGCCCATCATATGTAAATTACTTTATCGTATAAATACATGGTAGTGAGCCAACTATGTTTTTGGTTGACAGCTTAACGCCCTCAAATGTCCTGAGGTACTAGATACTCGTACCTAGACACCACCATTGCTTGAATAAAACATCACATTAATTTATTAGTTTATTACTTCATTGTAGTTTAAGTATTTATTTTACATCCTAGTAGTACTTAGTTAAAATCCCTCCTTCCTGTTTTCCTAGCGAATGATAGAATAGACTATTTCCAAACTACGGTTTGGGTGAACGTAGTTGTGTATGTGATAACGTAGTTGCGGGACTGGTAGTGCCTTTCTTTAGCTTCTTTAGGTTTCGACACTTATTTCCCATGAATTGTGCTACATAGGCCCGTGCACTTGCAGAACATCATGGCGTCAAGGTGAGCCTTCTGAATCTCAACTTATGTGTTTGAAGGGTTTCGTTGAAAGGCAATGTTAGGGCTCCTACTTTTAAATGCCTCCGCAACCAAGATGTCTGACTCCGTTGCAAGTGCATAAATGTCACGAAATTTTACATATAGCAGGAATTCCTAATCCACTTGTTTGTCCAAAACCTAGTGTTTTGTCTGTCTTTCATCGAGAAGCATACCCTCATGTCAAACCCTAGTAGAACCTCCTGGACCCTTTTCTAGAATGACGAGTCCAAAGTTGTTGCTAAAACCACCGGAGAGTTAGGAAAATATTTATCCACGAGAATTTTTGCCCATAAACCCGTAGAGTTTTGGGCTAAGTTTCCAAACCTAGTTGACGAGCAAGGAATTATTAATTATCCCAGAGACGGTTATGCCCAAGCCTCCAAGATTTTAGTCCAGCAAATCACTGCCATCTAATCATGGTGTATTTGTGCTTGCTCCCTTCCCTTCCCAGAAAACTGACCCCTAAGCCCCCGACCTTGTCGAATTGGGAATGGATCCCTTCTCCAAGATGAAGTGTCACAATTTATATACATGTTGTGTAAATGTTATGTTCCTTCTATCAATTTGGTGTGATCACTAGAGATGCTAATTACATCTGTAGTGCATTATAATATGCCTAATACCTCCGGTGTACACAATATTCCCCTAAGGAAAACAGACATCATATATGTTTCTAATCTTTTATTTTGCACATGCACACTTGTCCTATTTTCATTTTGCACTCAAAGTCTTGCAAAGTAGATATGCCTATAGGGAATCTCCAACGTTGACCCCTACTCCGTCCTCAAATGTTCGGATCGGACGGCCTGGCATTTTTAGGCCTCCAACACAGACGCTTATTCAGCCCTCATTTATGTCCGGACAGGGGTGACTACTCGGAATCCCCTGTTGTAACATCAAATGAAGGGAGAAATCGGGGAGTTTGCAGACACGTCCAGACCCACCCAAAAAGCCATCTAGATCCACGTGAAAACCTCTCACTCCATGGACAAATAGGGAAAAGATAGGTGACAATGTTGGATTGCCTGAAAAAATGAGGGTATCTGCGGACATGTCCGCACGTGTCCGTAGATATTTGAGGGCGTCCATTTCAAGAATGCCCTTGGAGATGGCCTTAGGGCAACTTCAATCGTGGATCACCTATTGGACATCATCAAATGTCTATGGACAGCTGGCCGGGTGCCGGCCATTAGTCACCAAATGTTGAACCCATTTCAGAACTAATGCAAAAATGAATAAAATTTAAGCTAAACAAACGGAATTTAACAAAGTTTCATATATTTCACACAAATATACAATATTTAAAAAGTCAAATCTAAATTTAAAACAAACTAAACAAACTAGAGCGAGGTACCGAATGGTGACCTCGTAGGCATGGCCTTCGAGGCCACCAGCACCTTCGACGTCGTTTGTGTCATTGTATGCTCCATCGTGTCTGCCGCCATCTGAGCCATCATCGTTGTCGTCGCCCCGCGTTTCGCCGCATTCTCCCCCGCCTTGCGTCGCTTGTCTTCGGTGGCGCCGATGGCTCAAATGAATAGGGGGAGCTTAGACTCCGCCAACCCCACTTTGAGGAGTTGGTCATTGAGATGGCACCGGTGTCAGGCGTCTGACTGCTCGCTGATCCTAGATCGTTCGACGGAACAAGTCTCTACAAGCACAGTGTCCGTGAGCACTTAGGTCGAGGCCACCTGGCTCTTTGTAATGTCGCCTTGTGCGCCGCATTGCACTTCTCCCCGCACGAGGCATTTATTGGCCACGAAGGAGGATGCGCCGCCGGCTCCAGCGCCTTGGAGGTAGTACTCACGCGTGGACGTGGCTTGGACGGAGCAGAAGCCGCCTCGTCCTTCTTCACGATAAACGGGCTCCATTGGTTACCAGGATGGCAACGAGGCAGGAAGGACGGCTCCTCCTTGACGTGACCATGCGGCAGGGAGGGCGGCTCCTACTTAGCGCAACGCTCGATTTGGACGCCGCAGTGGCGACACGGGGTGGGCGGATCCTCCTTCACGTGATGTCCGATTTGGACTCCGTGACTACGTAAAGGGGACGGCGGCGACGAATCACATTTGATCAATGAGCGACGCAGTGCGATCTCCATCTGCCATGGCCGCAACACTGAGTGGTGGTGGCTTCTGCTCCTCGTCATCCGAGGAGATCAGCTCCACCATGATAGCGGACAGAGGCATGAACAACAAGGCCACCGGAGACATAGGGCGGCAACGCCAATTCGATCCGGAGATGCCCCCAGATCCGGAGTCATGCGCCGGCCACCAATTCTCGTTGTCAAACTTCTTGCCCATCACGGCCGGAGGTTTGGCGATGTGTGGCGAACAGTGGATGTGTGGGAGAGGAGGAGGGGGGATTGTGCAGGTAGGAGGATACGGAGGAGCCTGATTATGATCGTCTTTAAAGTCGGAGTATCCTTCTCGATCGTCGCGTTGTCGTGAACGCAGGTAGGCGGGTAGCCGGTTCGTCGAAGTGATGCCCGGAGGCCGGTCGGCCAGAGTGTGAATGCACAGAGAGTTTGAGAGCGGAAGCGGAGATGATTTCTGAGTTGTTCCAGGGTATCGAACTTCAACATGGTGGATGTCGAGACTCCCCCAGAAATTCCCCCAGTTTAAAGCCGGTTTGTGGGATTTCGGATCGTCCGGACATTTTTGATGAGTGGCTTGAATGGCTAAAAGTGCTGAAACTGACTGATCGGAACATTTGCTGGCAAATAGGTGATCCGCGTGTTGGAGTTGCCCTTAGTTGATGACGATATGTGCGGTACTTGTAACGGGCTCCGTACAGGGTGTCCTTTTGTTAGGCAACATGTCAACCACATTACGAACGTGTCCTATTCCACGTCTTTAAGATCAAAAAAGTGGGGAAAACGCTATTCGTGAAAAGAAAAACCTCCAGCAGCAACATAACTTCATCTACAGCTCCAGCCCAACAACTGCTACCGCGCTATGCCGCTTGGTGCTGATTTGGCGTCTCATCTGCCGGTGTACCGCGGGCAGCCAGGATCATTTGTCACTGCAACAACATTACTCCATCTACAGCTCCAGCCCATCAATCGATCATTGTTGACAAATGATCAGCCACTGGTAGCTCACGACATTCTTCTTCCTCGAGTGATGGTTTGTCAACAATGATCAGCAGCGTCATCTCTGTGATCCCTGTGTCAGCTCATTACATACAGCGACCCTAATGACATGATCGGAGCACTCGTGGTAATCTTTCTTTCTCGAGAAGTAGAACACTGGGGGTCCAACACCAAACATCAATGCTGGGTGGGCCACAGCGATCAGCTCCGCGAATCCACGGCTTGATCCCTAGATTGGTTGGTGCGTCGCGCCGAAAAGGTCGATCGAGCTCTGCCGGTGTCCTTCTCGCTGCCCGGCTGCGGCTTCGGGTGCGGACAAAACCGTTGCCGGCAGGCGACGGGCATCCAGCGGCGCGGTCCATGGCTGGTTACTGGTCATCGATGCATCCGCCGATGGGTTGGAGCACATGCAGCCCCCATGGCATGGCAGGACTGCAAAGTCCGGGGGCTATAGTACGCGTCGCTATGCATCCAGTGGCGGAGGCGCCTCAAGTTTTGGGGGTGGCGGCCAGCGAGGAGAGCTGTTTCGATCCCTTGTTTCCCTGCCCGGGACCCCGAAAGCGAGACCTGCTTGATTGCTTCATCCTTGTTTGTATGCCTGCTGTGTGTTGTGCTCCGGATAGTCAGTCGGTACTAGCACGGCAGCAGTCCACCGGGTACGACGATTACGATCGAGGAGGACGGGAAGGCGCCCGTACGTCCCGCGTGTACAGTTGAAAGCTGGATGTCCTTTGATTTGAGACCCTTGGATAAATATATCTCAGCACCTGACCGATCTGACGGTTCGGGTTACGGAGACTTTGACGTCTTTTGACGCTCTCTCGCCCGTCATCATCTTGGAAACCTCACGTTTTGTTGCATGGACTAGTTTTAATCTTTGTTATATATAAATAGTCTTGACGTTCAACCAACAATTGGGACACCACTTTTCTAGAGCAGATAGTCCTGATGTGTGTTAGCTGAACGACACATCCCTGTTATACCTCAATGCCCATTGTGTAAGATTGGATTGAAGGATATCCAACATTGTCTATTGACTTGTGCTCGAGCGAATGAGGTATGGATCGAACTAAATCTAGTCGATGCAATTCATCATGCAGTGGCTTAGCACCACTCGGGCTCTATCAACCTGGACGCTCTTCTCCGACTATCGTTCGGTGGTGCATGAACTACCGGTAGTGGGGCTGACTCTTGTAGCTATGTGGTATATTTGGTGGCAAAGACGCCAAGGAGCAAAATGTGAAACCGTCCAGAACTCAGAGAGAACAACGATAACCACCCGAGTTCTAGCTACAAATTTTATTTAGAGCTATACACCGAACCAATCTATCGATAGAAAATCTGAGCATGTGTGGAAGAAACCAAATGCATGGTATGTTAAAATCAACATTGACGCGTCATTTATGCAGAAACATTGGCAGGGGCATGTGATGTTGTGGCTCGGGACGATCACGGTAACTTCATCGCAGCGGCAACACAGACCTTACCTCATGATTCAACTCTGGTCTCAACAGAGATCAACGCCATTCGCAACGAACTGATCCTAGCGGCTAACATCGGCTGCACTAAAGTTGTCATCGAATCGGACAGTAGGAGTGCCTTGGATGCAATTCCGAATCCGAAGGGATATATGGGTCCGGACACGCCAATCATTACAGATGCTACTCTCCTAGCGTTTGAGTTTTCAAGCGCTGATTATATTCATTGTTGTATGGAAGCAAATCTAGTTGTTGATAGTCTAGCAAAGCATTGCTTTAGAGTTAGCTTATCTGAATCTTGGGACTCTAATGTGCCTGACTTTATTTTGGCTCAAATTGTAAATGATATGGCCATTGTTTGAGGACTGAAGATTTGAATAAAAAGAACAACTACAATGCCTTGGTCCGCATATCTAAGGGCATGTCCAACACTAGACTCTTCAGACCCTTTATAAGGGGAAATAAATAGATGTCATAAATAAAAAATGTTTAAACGCCCTAGCTCCCATGTCACGCGCTAACTATCATAGACAATTAGTAGCAAAAAAGGTCGTGTGTTGCAATGGAAAAAATAATAAGTCCTTCCAAATTTGAAAAACATTTTATGTCAGACGCAACAAGGACTTTTAGATTTTGATTTTGATTCCGATCAAATTCTTGTCGTGCGTGGTGACGGACAACAATTGGTCGAGCAAGGCAAGCATTTGCGAGGCGGCACCTAGGATTAGAGCGTGTTGGTGATGGGTGCCCATTGCTCAACATGATTGTTACTGAAGACGTGAGGCCATGCCGCGCCCCATCCACACCTTATACACGTCCTCAATGGGGCGACGACCCAATACTAAATTGGCTGACACTGCCACATGAATCGAAGTATTGTTTGATTGAATACCTGGCAGGTCGTCACTGGTCTTGTTCTCTTCTTTAAAGATCAACTTTGCCCATCCTATTTCTGAAATATTATTCCCACAATTCCGCTTAAGTTAGAGCCAATCAGTCATATATGCTCTCTTCTTTAAATATTTTGGCCGCAGCCTATACCATCCCATAAATATTTTTTCCCCATGACCCTGCTTAAATTAGAGTCAATTGGCCATATATGTTCCACACATCATCCTGTTTATCTTAATTCTTTCCTTTCCTTCGAAGGTGCTTGTTGATTGTCTATCGACAGACATATATAAATTGGTGAGATCCGGTGTAAAATAGTGAGGTGGGGCTATTGATTAATAAGTGAAGCATGTCTTTTATCACAACCAAAAGCTAGTTGAACTCACTAAATCCTGCACACTAGCAATTATTTTCGTTTTGGCTCAGCGTGGCCCAGTTCGATGACACCCAAAAAGGCCCAGCGGAGTTGCTACATAGTGTAGGCAAAGGCCGAGGAGTGCATGCGCGGCGCAGACGGGACGGGAGTCGCGCACGGGAGTCCCATCGCGAGCGACGGATTTACAACATCGATATGTGGCTTCTAAGTTTTTTTTAAACCAACTTAACCAATAAAAGAGTATCTCCCTTTATTTCTCTAGCAAAGTTGGCTAAATGACTTCATGCATGCAGGCTCTTTCAACGCGGTCATGGTTCAAGTCCTTGTTCTGCTATTTCTTTTCTGAGGCGAAACATTGAGTGCAATGAAACCTACAAAACAAAGGGTTATTTTTTTCACTTATGGGTGGTCTAGTGGGTAATTAATATCAACTTCCAGATAGATCAAAAGATCATAGAAACGCGCAGTTCTTTATCATTAGGTATAGAAGCAACCAGGGGTGCTTGGTGCAGCGAAGAAAAGGGCCAAGCGTCGGATGCCAGCCTTTGCATCGATGCCACGATTGGCACAGCCCAACCGCTAATTAGTTGGGAAATCGGTCAAAAATTGATCCTGGCGCATGTCTAAGCGTATGGCATTGGAGATGGCCTAATGCTCAATATGTCCTTATCAAGAAGAGAAGCATTCATTCAACTAAAAAAAGAGTATTTAATGCAACTTCTTTTTTGCGGGAAGTATTCATGACAAGTTCACGTTGAGGGACCTTGCCGACGCCTTCACAAGGGCAAAACATCGTCCGGTGAAGTGACAGGAGCGCCTCCATGGGGCGCACGGAGGAGGAACAAGATGACCTCGCGGGCCAAAAGTCGTGCCATGTTTGAAATCCAATCCAAAGGCAATTGAATCATGGACCACCAGGAAGATCGAGATGAAGGATCCCAACTAGGTTTTTTTGGAACATGTAAACAATTTTCTAAAATACGAGAAATTGTTCTCAAATCGGTTATTGTATTATTCAACTTTTGCTAATAATTGTTCTCATCGTTCATGCATTTTTTTAAAAAAATTCTCTTGTGAAAAAATTGTTCATATGTTGCAACAAAAATCTGTGCGCATACTGTAATAAATGTCCATGTATTGCAAAAATAATTTTTCCACACGCGTAACAAAAAGTTCATGTATTTTCCAAAAATGTTTTCTTGTGAAAACATTGTTCATCTGTTGCAACAAATATGTTTACGCATATTGTAATAAATGTTACTGATTTGCAGCAAATGTTTTTTTATTTTCCTTTGTAGTTATTTCAGTTCTTTTATCACATATATTAAAAAATCATAGTGTTTTTCAAAAATGTGTGTCGTGCATATTGAAAATTTTAATCACATACTTTTACAAAATGTTCATTTTGTTGGTGAGAATGTTCATCATGTTTTGAGAAATTATTCAACATGTATTTTAAAAACTGTTCATTGTGTATATTTCAAAAAATGGTTAAACGTGTACTTTTTAAAAATGATTTATTTTAGAAAAACATTCATGATATACTTATAAAAATGTTCTGATTGTATACGTGAACATTTTTGTTCTTGCAATACTTGATCAGATTTTTACCTTTTTTTCTTAATGTTGTGTGTGTGTGTGTGTGTGTGTGTGTGTGTGTGTGTGTGTGTGTGTGTGTACTACTGTCTTTAGCACAACGTGTGCTAGTACTAGTGGTTATTAGGCACTGGCAGTGCAAGGCGAGGAGGTGACTAATGGGCCGGTGTGGTACGGAGACGTAAGCGTGCGCTGACGCTGGTACCGGGCGCGGCTATGTGCCACTCGAAGCGAGCTGTACGGCATGCTCTCGTCATGCCTGCTGTCACACGTTTTTTTTCCTTTTTGTTTATATTTTAAGAAACAAAATACATATATTATGAAAAAGGTAAATG
This sequence comes from Triticum urartu, assembly GCF_003073215.2. NCBI lineage: Eukaryota > Viridiplantae > Streptophyta > Magnoliopsida > Poales > Poaceae > Triticum > Triticum urartu. The sequence goes on along the minus strand of NC_053027.1, from coordinate 202,525,530 downwards.
CAGTGTAAAAAATGTAAATGTGGTGCAAAAAAGATGTTTGACCCACTCAAAGAAAATGTTTCTACCATTCAAAAAAATGTATGAACATTTCAAAAATGTAAAAATGCTCACGTGTTTCAAAAAATGTAGGTGACATTTATTAAAATATTTTATAAACAAGTTTTTATTTTAAAAGGAGTTTTGATCCATTCAAAAAATGCACATTACGTTTAGGAAAGTGTTCAAGCGTTTCAAACAATTTTTTTCAAATTTAAATTTTTTATCCAATGTAGAAAAATATTCGCATAGTTTAAAAAATGTTTCATAGCACACAATTTTTTTAACATGTATTTGGCAAAAAATGTTTAACACCTATTTGAAAAAATGTTTAAAAAGTATTGAATAAAATGTGAAACCATGTAGATGTACATGAAAAAGGTACAATGTATACGAAAGAAATAGACATGAAAACATAAATTTTGTAAAAGAAATTAATCATGTATATTTGAAATGTGTATAAAAAGTAGATATGTGTTTAAAAAAAAGAAAAACCGAGTAAATAAACAAAAAATGATGAAATCGTAGAAAGAAACAGAAAGAGAAAGAGAAAACCAAAGAAAACCCTAGAAAAATCGTAGCAGTACTGTGTACATTGGAAAACCGAAAAAAAAACAGAAAAGGCTCACGCTTGCTACAGTGTTGGACCGGCCTGATAGTCGCCGATGCTTCGGGCGACATATTGGCCTTGGTACGAGCGGGCAGAGCACACGGATTTGCCATCCGTGCGTCCCTGTTCACAGGGGGTTAGTCTGGACTCCACGGCTGAATGCCCATCTCCTGATTCTCCTCTTACTCATTCGTCGCTGGCGACGACAGTTTCTAGCGCTTCCAACGCCGCACCGAGAAGGGATTTCCTCCGTCTCCCCAGCTGCGTCACACCCCTCGCCCCTCGCTTCTATAGCCTGTACGAGATCAGCAAGTAAGCCCTGTAACTCTCGTCCAATTATCAAACACTTGTGTTGGATGCATACCCTGGGGGTCACCCTCCTTTTCAGAAAAAATAAATGTCCGGATGCCATACCGAGGTTCAGTTTTTAGTAGTCTATATACTGAATACTCTTTTTTATTATTGTGATGTGTGAAATTCGAAGACAATTTTCCTCACCACAAGAAAGTTCAGAGTCAATTCAGACCATCGTTGTTGTGATCCAGATATTTTTTTCAAGAGGCAGCTAGAATTTTAGATGCTTTCCTTTTTCTGTGTGTTTTCTATATCTGTATCATCTATATAGTGTATGAATAACTTTGAATGTATATCATTGGATGAACTTGATCCATGGTCAAGATCTGGCAAATCTGAGTGTTGCGGGCCGTTCGATTTACCATTAGGCCAACTCCAACCATCGACCGCGAACGAACGTCCGTTTGGGTAGGGCAATGGGGCGGCGTCCGGCCATTTTTCTGGATGCGCCCAACGCGCGGACGCATCTGGGTCTGGCTGCCTGAAATCTTTTGCAAATGAATTTTTTGTCCACCGCGGCCGTAGTTCATAGTGCATGCCGGCAACAAAGCCAGCGGCCAGCAAACATATGCCAGCCTACAAAATGGTCAAGCCCTAAGTCTTCACGCCGGCAACAAAGCCAGCGGCCGGCACACTAGTCAGCCTTCAAAATGAACAACTTTCTTGCTGGCAACATAGCCAGCGGTTGGCACACTTGCCAGCCTTTAAAAAGAACGGCCATAGTCCATGGCCGAGGCCTCCCTAGTTCAGGCCGTCTTGGTCGAACATCTCCTTTTGCCGGTTCGCGAACCAAATTCTTCTCTTCAGGGACATGTTGGTCAAGTTCACGCTCATGATTGCTAACACCACCTCTTTTGCTTTGGTGTCGGCACTGGTGGCCTCGATCGCGAGCTTCTTCAATTGGGCAGCCTCCTTCATGTCGAGCTTCCTCCTCTTGGCGGCCTCCTCCATGTCAAGCTTCTTCATTTGGAGCTCCAAGTATATCTTCATTTGCTCCTCCTTTCCTTGGCGCTTCCTCTCCTCCCTCACTTCCTTTTGAGTCATCATGCCGTGCAAAGTTTCTTGCAAGGCGATAGATGCCACATCACGCTTCTCGTCAAGCTTCGAGTTGGTCTTGCCCCTCGGCCTCTTGAGCACATCTCCATTAGCAGCCACGGCCACTGTCCCTCCTTTCTTCTTTAGAGCGGCATATTGATCTTTGAACTTGTGACAATCTTTGATGAGCGACCAACAATGAGTGAGAGTGAATGGCTTGTTCTTATGCCGGGCCTTGAAGGCTTCCAAAGATTGGAATGCCTACACAATCAAAAAGAAGGCCACAAATATGCGAAGGACACAAGATACAACAAACATGAACATGGCATAGCAATGCAAATAGGAGAGGTCATACCAAGTCACCCGCGCCTAGGCCACTCACGGGACGGGCTTCAATGCTCTCAAGATCGGCACAATACTTATTGCATTCTTGTTGAATGAAACCCCATCTCTTTTGGATTGAGTTGATGCCACGGTTGCTCGCAAGCTTGTAGGGCGCAAACTTCCTCCGTTCGTGAAAGGTTTTATGAACTCTCGTCGAAAAGACGGATCCTTTTTGCTCGGCACCGGTCTTGGGATCTTGGCCTATCTCCATCCAACTCTCGCAAATCAACGTGCCCTCTTCTTTGTTGTATGATCCTGTGCGAATGCTTTGCTTCCTCCTTTGTGCCTCGGCTCTTTGGGCCAGCTCATCGATAAACAATGGCTCCTCCGCAATGTCAACCTCTTCTTCCTCATCTTCGCAATACATGTCGTCATCTTCATGCCATGAGTTGCCATGGTCGTCAGCCTCTTCTTCTATGTGGACACCGTAGTGGTCCGTACCATCTTGGCCGCGGCCATCTTGACTTTGGGTCTCGTCGGGATCGAAGCCTTGGCCTTGGCCGTCGGGGTGGAAGGCCTGGCCACGACCCTCGAAGATTACGCTCTCCATGAACATGGTGTAGTCAGGATCGTCGCCCGTCGGCGTCGGGATTGGCATTTTGTCGAATAGGTTGCGGGCGCCGGGAAGGTTGGCCGTAGGAATCGACGAGGGCTGCTTCCTTTGCATCCCGTCGGACGACTGGCCAGCGCCACTGAATCCAGGTGTGACGTTGATGTCGATGACGGCCTGGTTGGCGGGACTAGCCGGCGCGATCACGCTGCCGTCCGGCAATGTGGAGAACCGGGTCTGACCATTCTGCCGTGGCACATGAAAACCGGCCGTCTCCGGTGTTATAGGAGCTCGGCGACTGGAACTGCGGAGGACGGACGGACGACGATCCTGTGCTCGTTGCGGCCATGGCGGCGGCGAAGAGAATGGCCGGCCCGGGTCGGCATAACCCTAGCATGACGAGGGCCTGCGTCATCGCTGCCTGCGTGGCCTTGGCGAGGATGGCCTCGTTCTGGTCAACAGCGGCCTTGTGTTGCGCGGCCGCGGCCTCGGCGGCGTAGTCGGCAGCGGCTTTCTTCTCCGCCGCAACGGTTCGCCGGGCCCTCCTCTTGGCCGATTCAATGTCGAGCCGCATGGACCATTTGGGGTCATGCGATGGAGTTGGCCTTAATTACACCAGAATCAGATCCTGCCATGTGTAGTATATAGAAGATTTCATGATTAAACTTAGTACACCTCTTCTAATGGAGAATATAATTATTATGTTTTTTTGAAACAGATTTACATTACATTCACACACTTCTACTCTATTCTAGACTCTTCCATACATGCTCTTGCTCCAGTTATGTTTCTCTCTTGAAGAAAGAGTTGCAATTTGTGTTGACCTTGTGAGTTTAGATATTTTTTTCAAGAGGCAGCTAGAAGTTCAGATGTTTTGTTGTGTTTTTTACCAGTAGTTCTTCGTAAGCAAGCGTCGTGGCCTAAACATTACCCTGTAAATGCCAAGTGTTCCTTTAGCACATTAGAGCATGACCTATCTATTCTTCTCACGATAATATGCTAATTTCCCACCCACTTTGATCAGTACCAGCCTTCTAAAGAGCTAAATGCGGCACACACACACACACACACACACAGGCCAAAAATAACCAGTAATTTTGTAGTCCAACATCCATATCATTATGTACATTTTCAGCGAATATTTGGTCTGTATATAGAATAATAACTGCGTGCATTTTCAGCATTTAGCCCGGAATTAGTCTTTGATTAGGGACGAGTTAGGCCTCCTGAAGGAGGCATGGGAGTAGTCCCTCTGTCTTTGCCATGCTGTTTTTGGCGGCCTGGCTTACCTTGTTTTTGGTTCTTTAGATAGGTTTCCCGGTTGATTTCTCAACTCGTTGTACAATCCCCCCCCCCCCCCCCCCCCCCCCCCCCTTAAATGAAAAGGCAGAGCACCTGCCATTCCGGTCAAAAAAATACTTATACACTTCACAAGCTTTATGTCGACACAAAATGGATAAGGTAAACTAGCATGTGAAAGAGCGAAACAGAAAATCACCTAGTACATCATTTGCACCCGGAAATTCTATATATTATACTCCATCAACTGGAATATCGTTATTCCTCTACGTCTTCAGTTAGTCTAGGATTCTAGAAGTGACATTTCTTCAGAGACAACATGCTGCGGGCTTCTTTCCCTGGATTTATGTTCAAACCGGAGAAGAGCGTACAGCACATCCTTCATTGATGGCCGCACTGAAGGCTGCCCACCTGTACAGATCACACCTAGCGTAAACACTGCGAATGCATCTTCAATGTTGGCTGGATCTCGAATGTCTTCATCAAGAAGATCAATTGACAGGCCATACTCTTGATACTGTCTCCATGCCCATTCTGCCAAGCAGTACTCCAAGCCTCCATCATTTGCCACCCTCCCCGTTGTGAGCTCCAACAGGACCACTCCGAAGCTGTAGACATCGACCTTCTCATTCACCTTAAGCCGGTATCCGTACTCTGCAAAAAAGCTAGTCTGCGATTAGCGCATGGTACATCCTAAATATATACTAGTTTGAGTCTGCATTTCTATTTCTTACCTGGTGCCATGTAGCCAAAGGTACCACCTATGCCAGAAATTGACTCAGGATCTCCGGTTTTGAGAAGAATCCGAGCAAGCCCGAAGTCAGCTATCTTTGCTCTGAACTCGGGGTCCAGAAGGATATTGGCAGACTTGACATCTGTTATGTCCAGCCTGTCATATGGAAGGCCCTTCGGGCAATCTTAGCCCACAAGTTATCTTAGGTTAATCCGTGTGCAAGTTATCTAGGTTATAAATATAAGTTGTAAGACTCTTTTCAGATCAGGCAATAAGAAGAATATTATCTCCTATTGCCCGGCTCCCTGAGGAGCCGGAAACCCTAGCCGCCAACAGCCCTAACCGCCGCCACCCTTCTCCTAGCTCGCGACGGCGCCCTGCCGCCGGCGCGCCCGTTCCTCGCCACGTCCCCCTCCATCCTTCCCTTACCACCTATGCCCTAGACCTGGTAGAGTACTTGATTCTACCAATTTGGTATCCAGAGACACCAGGCCGATCATGTCACAATCTCCATCACCGCCGCTACCATCCACCTCCACCCCGCTCTCGCTGCCGCCGGCCACTGCCACCGCGATGGCGGAGATCGCATCCGGCACCACCATCACCACCACGCCCATCACCATCACGGCGGACCCGCCTCCGCTCCTCTCGCCCGAGGAGATGTCGGGCACCCTGCGGGAGCTTGTCCAGGCGGTCAGGGGTATTACCCTCTACCTCGCCGGGAACCAGCCCCCGCCACCGAGCACCACCGCCTACGGGCCGCCGCCGCTACAGTGGCCCGCCCCGACCTTCCAGGCACCCTACGGAGGGGCGTCCCAGCCGCCGCCGCTGCTGCCGCACTACTCGGCTGCGGGACAGCCGTGGCCAGCATGGCCGGCCTCCACCGCGCCGCTGGGGGGCCAGACCCAGCAGCTTCTTCCGGCGTCACCGCCGGCCCCCACGTCGCAGGCGCCGGTGCAGCAGATCCACCAGGCGCCGCCGCCATCGACATTACCACCACCCGCGCCTAGGGCTACGGGTCGGCCCCTGCACCAGGTGCAGTTTCCACCGTCACCATCGCCGATCCCCGCTTGGGCGACCGGCTCGTCTCCGGGCCCGGTCTACTCCACGGCGCCGGAACACCCGACGCCCTCTCTGCGGTTTGATCACCCCTCCAGCTCGGCGAACTACGCCCCAGCGCTTCCCGACCCAGCATACGCGCTGGCGGCGACTGCGGCCGCCCCCGGGCACGGCGGGCCAACACCCCCTCGATTCGCCAAACTGGACTTCGCCACTTACGAGGGCACGGAGGACCCCCTCAACTGGCTCAACCAGTGCGAGCAGTTCTTTCGAGGGCAGCGGACGCTCGCTTCGGATCGTACCTGGCTCGCGTCCTATCATCTCCGAGGCGCGGCGCAGACCTGGTACTACGCCCTCGAGCAGGACGAGGGCAGCATGCCACCATGGGAGCGCTTCCGGGAGCTCTGTCTCCTCCGGTTCGGGCCTCCTATCCGCGGGAGCCGACTGGCGGCCCTCGGCCGCTTACCTTTCACATCCACGGTGCGGGACTATGCCAACCGCTTCCAGGCCCTGGCGTGCCACGCGCCGGGCGTCTCCGCAACTCAGCGCGCCGAGTTATTTGTGGGCGGTCTGCCGGACCACCCAGGATCTCCAGTCGGCCATGTATTATGCCCGCGCGTTCGAGCGACGCGCGGTGGCCATCCAGCAGGAATCACCGTCCCAGACTGCCGGGTTGCTACCCGGACCGGATTCCGCGCAGGGTCGGCCTGTGCAGGCTTCTGCGGCACCCCTCGCCGCGACCGCGGGGCGCCCGTTCCGCCGGCTCACCCCAGCTGAGATACTCGAGCGTCGCCGCCAAGGGTTGTGCTTCAACTGCGACGAACCCTACAAGCCCGGCCACGCCTGCCCGCGACTCTTCTACCTGGAGGTGGCAGACTACATTCCGGAGGACGCCGTCGCCGCCGACCTGGCCGCCCCAGATGTCGAGAAGGTGTTTGACGCTGGTTGATTACCTCGAGGAGTTCAAGCAAGCGCTTCCCCACCTTACAGCTCGAGGACGAGCTGTTTGTGCAGGCGGGGAGAAGTGTTATGTCCGGCCTGTCATATGGAAGGCCCATCGGGCAATCTTAGCCCACAAGTTATCTTAGGTTAATTCGTGTGCAAGTTATCTAGGTTATAAATATAAGTTGTAAGACTCTTTTCAGATCAGGCAATAAGAAGAATATTATCTCCTATTGTCCGACTCCCTGAGGAGCCGGAAACCCTAGCCGCCAACAGCCCTAACCGCCGCCACCCTTCTCCTAGCTCGCGACGGCGCCCTGCCGCCGGCGCGCCCGTTCCTCGCCACGTCCCCCTCCATCCTTCCCTTACCACCTACGCCCTAGACCTGGTAGAGTACTTGATTCTACCAACATCACAGTGCACTATGGCGGGTGAACTATCATGGTGCATATAGCAGAGACCTCTTGCCGAGTCGATGGCAATTTGCAATCTGGTGGGCCAATCCAAAGGTGCCAGTGAACCAACTCTATCCCTCTGATGGAGCCACCTGTCTAAGCTACCATTTTCCATGTACTCATAGACAAGAAGCTTTGCCTCTGAGCTTGAGATGCAGCAGAGCAGCTTGACAATGTTTATGTGCCGGATCTCACCCAATATCTGGACCTCTGCAAGGAAGTCCTTCTCGAGCTTGCTGTCAAGGTTCTGGGCGTTCCATATCTTTTTAACAGCCACCATTCTACTACCACCTTCTCCATCCACAACACTAATTCGGTACACCTTGCCAGACCTGCCACTTCCAATCCAGTTCTGCTCACAGAGCCCAGAAAGAACATCATACTCTGTGAAATGCAGTGCATGGAACTGGGTCAGCTTCCATGATAGAGGATCTTGGGTATTCTTTTGCCTCTTTAATAGCAAGAAACCACCAACTGCCGAACCCACAAGCATGATACTGGCAAGAACAAAAAAGAGGGCTATAAGCCTCCTGGAGATATCATTGTTGTTATTTGCTCTTGCACTGCAAATCGGGAAATTAGGGATGGAATTATTCGATGAGACACAGAGGCCTGGATTGAAGAGGAAGCTTCGCTCATATGCTTCGTTTTGCAATGATGTTGGAATTTCCCCCGTGAGTTGATTCATGGAGAGGTTTAGAAAGTTCAGTTTCAACTTATTGATCGCTTTTGGGATCTCGCCAGATAGCGCATTCGAGGAGAGGTCAAGGATGGTTAGCCCTGACATAAATCCAAACGCTGCAGGTATAGTACCAGATATCTGATTTCCACTTAGATTAAGTGCATTGAGCTTTAGCACTCCAATTGTCATGGGTATTGATCCAGTAATTTGATTTCCAGAAAGGTCAAGTTCTGTTACCTGTGAAATACCCATCAAATTCCAGGGAATTTCGCCACAAAGAGAGTTGTTTGCTGCCCTGAATACTTCGATTTTGCCTGCTAAAGTTGGAATGGGACCAGAGAATCTATTATTGCTCATCTCAAGACGTGTAAAGTTCCATGGAAGCTGGGTAGGAAAGGTCCCAGAGAAATTGTTGTTTTGGATCATAACTGTCGTTAGCTCATTTGTCACCACTGACCAGATGCTCTTGGGGAACTCTCCAGTAAAATGATTGTTGTACAGCATTAAATTGTTCAACCGGTAGCAGCCGTCTAGCGATTGTGGAAGCTTTCCATAAAAGTTATTATTGAACACAACGATGTCATATAACTTCCTGTTGGAGCAAAGATCAGCTGGCAGCTCGCCCGAGAGGTTATTGTTGCAGACCTCAAGATTACCTAGTGGTGAGTGCTTACCAAGCTCTGGTGGAAGGGAACCAGATAACATGTTCTCAAATAGCCGTATATCGCTGAGATTCGGCAGCAACCCAATGCTTGGCGGTATTGACCCATGAAGTTGATTCGTGTAGAGAAACAACATGGTAAGGTTGATGAGCCTACCAAAGTCATCTGGTATTGTCCCTGTCAGATTGTTTGAGGACACATCAAGCTCTACCAAGTTTACGGCGGTGACACTGGAGGAAATCTCGCCTGTGAAACTGTTGGCAAACATGTACAAGTACTGAAGCTTCTTATGCTGCCATACCCATGTCGGAATTGTGCCTTGCAGCATATTATTTGACACACTCAAGAGACTGAGCTCTGTGAGGCTTGACAGGCTCTCAGGGATCTCACCTGTCATGTTCATACCTGACAGCCACAAGTATGTGAGGCGTGTCAACTTGCCAAACTCAACTTGAAATGGAGCTGGCAGAAATGGATTTTCCGCTAGTGTCAGCACCTCGAGGTTGGCCAGATTGCTGATGTCCTTTGCTGGATAACTTCCATCAAACTGGTTGGTGTCGAGGAGCAGCGACTTGAGCTTTGGAAACCATCCAACCGATGGTGGAATTTCCCCCATGATATGATTGCTTGATAAGTTGAGATGCTCGAGCTTTGCTGATAAACTGTTTATGTCAGCTGCGAGTTTCCCACCAAAGGCATTGTTGGAAAGGTCTAGGTACTTCAGATTGGAGCAATTGTAGAGTATGGTAGGGAATGAAGTGGAGAAGTTATTGTAGGAGAGGTCCAAGTAGGTAAGATTCTTGAGGAGGCAAAGGGACGGTGGGATTGGTTTCCTAAAGGTTTGCCGTGGAAGGGAAATGGCAGTGACCAAACCATCTTTGCATGTAACTCCTCCCCATTTACAGTGGTTAGAAGAAGTGAGGTTCCATCTGCCAAGCACAGGTGATCTCCCCCAATATCTCTCGAGTCCCAGGAGGATTTGGTGTTCATCACCAGATTGGTTTGTGAACTGTAGGCAAGAAGATCTGGGCAGCAGAGACAGCAGTATTGTGAATAACAGGAAGAAGCTGGAGCATTTTGGTTGAAAGCAAGAGGAATCCATGGATTTTTGGTCCCAGTAGGATTTGGAGTTCATCACCAGATTGGTTTGTGCACTGTATAGGCAAGATTTGGGCAGCAGAGACACCAGTATTGTTGTAAAGAACAGGAAGAAGCTGGATTTTGGTTGGAAGGAAGAGGAACTCACGGGGCTCTGGTTAGAGAGGGACTCGGGCTCCATGTTGTATCACTGCGAGATTTTAGCTTAATTATCACCCTGTCCTTGTAGCCCCCTCCCCCCTCTTTGTATCTCTACTCTGCTTTTCTAATTGGCTGGTGATTATTAATATATGTTCAGGCAGGCGTAAGCCCGCCATTGACGCGTCAATAAAGAAGAGGGGCCACGGTGGGGTGGGGGGGCATCCACACATTTTGGAGTACTCGCTTGACCAGCAGGTCTCCTGGCCACACTACTCAAGGTTTCCTCCTCTCTTCATAAGACTAGTCGAGATTCCTTTCAAACAGGAGATGAAAGCTTTTTGTTATTCCTGGACTCATCCGGCATCTTCCTTCAAACAGTAGGGGTCCTGCCGAAGCTGAATTTTTGGTTTAACCTCCTTTCAAACAGTAGGGGCCTTGCTGGAGCCGATTTTTTGGCCTTAGCCCCCCAAAACTGTTTGGGGGCTGTGTTTAGGGGCCCTGATGGAGTTGCTCTTAGAGAATCACATTAGCAATAATGTTGCCCTATTCTTTCATGGATATCCGTCGAACTCGCCTGGTATTATTTCCTCTATTCCCAGTTGACAATTGCAGCAACTAGGTGGAAGAAACTGTGTAATTAAATGCCAGAAGGATGCCGCTTTTCAAGTAAAAATTAGTTTAGTACTCCCTCTGAAAACATCTTATATTTGTTTACAGAGGGAGTAATTATTAAGGGTTCGAAGAGTTGCCTTTTGGCAAGATATAATTCTTGCATAAAATTGTATTACTAGCATGATAAATAATTTTTCTCTTTTTCCCGAAAAGGAGGCTTAATCCCTGGCCTCTGCATCATTGCGATGCACACAGCTACAACTACCTTTTCCATACTTAGGGCCTAATTGCAGACGCGCAGGGCCCCCAATTTCTGAGGACGGCCCTGCTTCAAGTGATCCCAGCCATGGAAGTTGGAACTATGTAACCATGCTAGGTCATGTGACAGTTAGGGTCACCCTCGTCGTTGCATGTTGGGCAGAATACCAGAAGGTTAACTGGATGTCTCAGTAAATTTGATTTGTTTTATACTACAAAAAAATGTTTCTTTTATATCAACAGTATGGTGATGGACAAGTATGGGTGTTTGGTTTTAGTAATTAATACCGAATGGACCATGAGATTCTAGCTCTGAACTTAACTCACTTCGAGGAATGCAATGGGTTGGTCTATATCACCATGTCATCCTTCATACAAGCGTAAGGCTAGTACAAATGAGGGCTCATGATGGATCAACCATAGTGTGTTTGAGGTGATTCCTCAACCATAGTATTATACCGCTATCCTCTGTAACCTGCAACCATATGGTTTGTACTTATGACACTAGCGTGTTTTCTTTCATCTCTTAATTATTAAACAGTATCTGGTATTATGATAAGACTACCCTTCTGGATCATCCCTAAGCTGTCATTGCCTCGACCTGAACATCAGAAGGTCATGTTGATGTTGACGCACTCTTCCTTCACCTGCGCAAAGAGCTCTGAATTCAGATACCTCTCTGCACCACTGGAAAACATTGTCACAATCATCTTTCCCCTGTTCTCCTCCTATGAGGAAGTACCCGAATCAGAGGACTGCATAATAAGTGGATTTATATAGCATTCACTGTAGCATCTGCAAATGAGAAAAGATCCTAGACTCTTGAAAAAGAGAGCTTGCCTTTAAGCAGGCGGCTGCATTTGCGCCTGAAGATATGCCAACAAGCAACCCTTCTTCCCTTGCCAACCTTCTAGCCATGTCCATAGCTTCTTGAGTAGTTACTGTTACAATTTCATCTATCTGGGATCTATCCAGTATTTCTGGGACAAAACCTGGCCCTATTCCTAGGATGTTGTGGAAGGCTGGCTCGCCACCTACAGATCATAGGCAGGGAAGGTCTTACTGAGTTACAATCCAAGAAAGGTAGCCAGGTTACTGATGAGCATAGCCAAGCATGTCTAGCAGGAGTATCATTTATTCAATATATTTATCATAGTAGTAGTAGTTTCTTGCCTGAAATCACTGGACTTTCAGCTGGTTCAACGCATATTAATTTTACAAATGGGTTCTTCGTCTTGAGATACCTCCCCACACCTGTGATGGTGCCGCCTGAACCTGAAGCAGCTATAAATATGTCCACTTTGCCTGCTGTATCTTTCCATATCTCAGGTCCTAAGGACATATTTAGTTCGATGCATTAGTGCCGAGGTTCTTTTTTTAGTCAGGAATCTCAAAAATAAAATAAAATACAAATAAAGAGTAGAACGTTGCATGGAAGTGTGATCCTGCAGAGGCCAACACCACATAGCAACATTTATTGCATATCATCCATCAATTTATTTCAACATCTTATAAGTTAGTCAGTTCATAGTCTTCGACTGAGTTTTGGGCCTTATAGTCAAACAATCTAAAGTTACTCAAACGCTACTGCTACTGCATCCAATTTAGTTCAAATAGATTGTGTTACCACTTACCAGTCCATCTGAAGTGGGCATCGGGATTTGCAGGGTTGGTGAATTGATCTAGAACATACACATCTTCCACATCCTTCTTCATCTGTTCTACCCTATCGAGTAAAGCTTTGAATCCATGCTGTACAGCATCTGCAGGAGACAAGGATGTTACCATCTGGCACGTGATATGAGGGTCATGGTACCTCAGGTCCTTACCAACTAATACCACTTCTACGCCAAGGAATCGCATTAGTATCTGCTTATCAAGCGAGAGTTTAGCAGGCATGAGGGCGATGAACTTGTATCCTTTCTGAGCAGCAATGAACGCCACGCCGATGCCGAGATTACCACTCGTGACCCCCAGCAGCGTTGTGATGCCAGGTGTGATCAAGCCTTTCTCCTCTGCATCTTCGATCAATCTGCAAAAAGTTTCATTCATTCATATTGTTGTCGAAACTCGTGACGTTATGTATGGTACATTTGAGGTGAAGAATGTCTTCCTCGGAAGGGAGTAAAAAGAGCAGCCACCTGAGAGCACTCCGATCCTTCACAGAGGAAAGGGGCTGGTACGGCTCAATCTTCCCAATAAGCCGAGCACCTATGCCGTCTTTCTCAGTGATGTTTCTCAGTTCTATCAGTGGTGTCCAACCAATGAGCTGGAAGGCATAGAATTTACTTGCAGATTAAAGATAACAAGCTTTGTACAGTGAAGGAATAATGACTATATACAGAGAAAGTAGGCACCTGCGTGATGTTGGTGGCGATGCACTCCCCCTGCGAGGACAGCAGAGATGGTATCCCTTTCCTTCCTTCCTGCGGCTCCATTTCTCTGGTACTTATTCTACAACAAGTAAAGCTAGAACTTAACAAGCTCGTACGTCTTGAACAAATGGATGCACAGAAATAGGAGGCGCTCCAGCGTTCAATGATGTTATATAGCTGAGAAGTCCCATTCTGATGGTATACCACATGGATAAATTAATACTGAGTTTGGAGGTTTCAGGGAAGTGTCCCTGAAACTTCCATCCAGACATTTTTTTTAATTAAAATCTGTTGACATATGACACTACATCAGTTTGCAGCATGCCAATGAGATACTAAATTCAGAAAACCACCGATTGGTTGGAAGCCTAGAACTTGGAACACAAGTTTCCCTGTATGCCAAGAAACCACCGATGGGTTGGAAGCCTGGAACTTGAACCCCAAGTTTCCCTGCTTATAGAACAAGACAATCAACCATTATGCAGAGGGTAAGTAAATAATTTTAATCTGAACTGAACCATCGATCATCCTGCTGTATATGTTATTAAATACTCAAGGCAGTGATGGATTATTTCGCAATTTACCAGGTCACAAAGTGCCAAATGTATTAGACTCGTGGTCTGTGACTTCGCTGCAAGTTGAGACGACTGGTTACGTATTCATGAGCTGAAGATGCTGGGGTAATCAACACAGATTTGGCAAGCTTCCCTGCTCTCTGAAAAGATAATTAGTTAAGGTGTGTGCTATAAAACAACTCGCTGTTGTTTTGTTCATGGCCTTGCTATCAAACCTCCACTGTTTTAGTCAGTGTCTTTAAGAAACGTTTGTTTCTCACGTTCATGGTGTATCGGATTATTACATAGGAAAGAAAACATTCATCAGAGTTTTTCTGTCTTTCATCTACATTGTTGTGCTTACAAGGAGGCTGATGCTTGGATTCTACGTACATACTGCAAATAAACTTATAATTTCTGGTAAATAAAAAACCAAAAGATGACCAACCATTGTAGTCAATTAAATCATTTGAATCTGTTTACCAAAGTATCATAAGAGTGACAATTACATTGTGAGATCATACCCTAAAAGAAGCATTGTGAGATCATAAGCATTTTTTTTACCCAGTGGGCGACTACTCCTATGTCACTTAATGCCCATGGCACCCAAGCTTGATGATGTGCCTTGACCTCGCGCCAACGCAGATCAAGTAATTCGGTGGGCAAACCAAGCCACCCGCCGGCTAGCCAGGAGCACCAACCGGTCTAGCAGACCCACAACACGCACCACATGCGCACGCTTTATACTCTGTCGCTGCCATCTTCCGCCGTTCCATCTTCAGGAGTGACCCATGCACTGACCTTGCCAAACCCTTCTGCTGTCGACACCACCATGGCGCCAGACAGTGCCACCCTCTTGCGCGCGCCCATCAACACGCGTCCAGCACCGAGACCCAATTGCGCTATGTCACCGAGACCGCCTGTCGTTAATGTTGAAGATGCAACACTGCTCCACCTATTGTTCCCTTTAGCCAACACCTGCTCCAAAACGATGCCCCCAGGAGGGAGCACTGTATCGAAGATAGATGTCGTCATCATCTGATTCGGGAGACCCAGATCTAAGGTTTCCCCCGAAACATCCCGAGTGTGGTGACGCAACCTGCAACGACGATGTCTTAACAAGGAAACAACATCGGAGACGTCGTCGTCGTCCTCCATGACCTAAGTTGGCACGGTTTTCATTAGAACTCCCTGCACACCGATCTCATCGCTGACTGGATCCGCACGCAGCCTTGCCATGTATACGTACGGTGCATCAAGAGAGGGAGTTCCTGTGGCGATGCGAGGGGGTACATACATGATAATTAGAAGTATATCATTATGATTTCCTGTGGCACCCAAGTAACTGGAATAATTAGGCCAAGGAAAATTCAAAGACAAAAGGGGTACTTTATCATGGCATGGGAGACCTGAGATGATCACCTGGCATGATAAGTACTGGCTTGGCAGGAAAAAGGGCTCTTTCCAGATTCAGACCGAGAAATGGTGGGACAACTTCAGGACACTTATTCACGAGGAGTCTGCAGCCTGTTCATTATTCAGTAGATTCTACACTATCTAGGAGACTAGGAAACTTTAGATTTGTGTCCACTTTTCACTTTCGAATCCATTTAGGACATGCTCGCACATTAGGTTCTTAATAGAAGTCACATCGATAACAAAAGTCTTTTCAAACATCAACAACAAATAATTGTAAGGTAACTGTACCACAGTTTCCTTTGTCCATCCAAATTGCGAAATCATTGATCTGGTAGCCTTAGACCTCTTATAGGGAATGAATGATTTGCGTGCGGATTTTGGAGGGCTTTTTGTGTCTCCTGTGAAATTATTATGTTCCAAACAGGCCCCAGACAATCTGGCCACTTCTGATGGCACCGCCAAAATCGATAAACGAATGGAAATGGACATCAAATATCGTCCCACAACAGAAGCCGATGCGAAATGCCATCACATTATATGATGAATGTTTCACTTTCAGTCATCAGGCCTCGGTCCTTGGCATCCACACGAAGTTGTACGTGCCTACCTGGCTACTTACCTGCCGAGATACATCCACTGAGCCTCCCCAGCAATCGCCTCCAAACACTGAGCCATCAGGTTGCATGTCCAGAAATGAGGGTTTCTTCTTTCTACACATCATTTTCACAAAAGGAAGAAGGCGCAAAAGTTCAGGGTATTAATACACATCACAGAACACAAGTCACATGGCATGCAGAAAGGCAGCTCTTCGTGCGATGGAGCAATAGTTGTCCGGCTAGTCCTACTGTATCCATCAACCCTAATTTTGGAAGGAACGTCTATAAACTGCTACCATAGCATGCTATATAGTTTTTTTTTGGTGAGACCCGACCAAAATCTTTTTGTTGAAATATTGATGCTACGTTGAAACTTAACATTAGAACAATGTCATGCAGCTCTGCTCTAGAGCTTAACATAGTAGCAGAAAAATGCTTTTTTTAAGCCCGGAACTATAGAACAATTCTTCTACGGTAATTTTCATATAGTAAGTTCACTTGTTACTCGGGGGTGGTAATGGAAACATTGCGCCGTCAATTATGTTAACTAACCATGAAGCAGCACTTACTCTGCTCAGTTTTGAACTCTGTTTTAGCATCAGGACACTTGTAGACTTGTAGCACACAATCAAGAGGTTGTTCACAAGAGACTGCTCCAGTTGGGATTTATCTAACTGTGATGATCATTGATCAATTCAGTGTGGTACTACTGCGCATCAGGTCAAAAGGTGGCATGTTTTTATGTCACCTCTGGTGGTTCGTGCATCGCCTCATCGGAATTTCTAACGAAGAATAATGTGCAGTAGGGGTATGTTCCTGCCTCTTGTCGGTGCGCAAGTATATTTGAAGTTCTTGGTGGAGCCTATCAACCTATAAAATATCTCCAGGGGTGCTTTCTGTTAACTATCCTAATTTGATGTTTGTGCAGGGGCAAGTCGATCTTTGCACAGCGCTTATGATCGAGTTAATCAGGGTAAGAGTGGCATGCGAACTGGTGTGCTATTCTCCATTCGATTCATTTCATTGGGTTCCTTTTCGAGTTCCTGGAGTTGATGATTACCTCGATCATAATAGCACGCCAGGAACTTCTTAGGTTACCTCGATCATATTATGCTGTTGCTTCTTCCACCTTCGATGCAACCTAAGAAGTTCCTGGAGTTCCTGAAGTTCCGGGAAGGGGAGGATGGCAAGAACAGGTTCCAAAAGATATTTTCTCTTCATGATAGCTTTATCTTTCACTTCTTCTTCTTCTTCTTCTTCTTCTTCTTCTCCTATTCATTTTTTGTACGAAACTCTTCCCTTATTCTTGAGTAGATAGTTCTGCACTTATATCCCCATTTGATGGTAGTCGCTAACACATAATTTATGCCAAACTAAACCATATTTCTTTAAGATTTTGAAACTGGTGAAACATTACTGTGCTCCAAACTCATCAAGCAGAGAGCAGTTATGGCATAAACAAAATCATGGAGTTGTGAATTTTATTGTGCTAACGCCTGCATATGTATGTAGTAGTGAAAGGAAAAATAGTTTCATTCATCTGTTGGTAAACCGAAGTTTTGAATTAGACAGCCCTTGTTCATCTGTGCTAACTCGTTAGCGAGGCTGGATACATGAAAAGAAAGCAAGCACCGCGATATTAACATAAAATAGAAGAAGCGCAATCCTGTTTGGGTGGAAAAGAACAGGCTGGGGTCCATGTTCATTTCATCACCGCGGTAAGATGGCAGCCATGTTCCATTGGCTAACAACCTCCGGAGAAAGGTACGACCTGGTAGTAGGAGAGAATCTTTCCTTGATGGGGATGGCCACCGGAGAAAACATGTCAACCCTTGAACCAATATCCACAGAATGTGAGCCATCCTTTTCCATTTTGTTCGTTTGTGTTGGTCGATTCAGTGCCCCCAATGTTCTTGTCACCGTCATGGAGGTCCTGAATACGCTCATCGTCGCCAAGTAACGGCCAACTAACGGTCGGGCATTGCGTGCTCCAGTTAATTCAGGAGGAAAAAAAGAGAAGGAGAGGCTGCTCCAGTTAATTCAGACGCTAGATATACGGGCGGAAACGAATTTGCTGGACCGAGCAAGCTTGCAAGTCGGAAGCCGAGGCCAAATTACATTCGTTACTTAAAGAAGAAGAAATGAAGTGGGCATTGCGTGCCAAAGTTCTTAAGATGGTAAAAGGGGATGACAATACATAATTTTTTCATATGATTGCGAATGGCAAGCATAGGAGGAAAACAATCATTCAGCTAGAACATGATGAGGAAACGGTTGTTGGACACGAGAATTTGAAGCTTTATATCTCCAACTATTACAAGCAGTTGTTTGGTCCTCCGAAAGATAACACCGTGACTCTAGATGAGAGTGTACGGGCAGATATCCCTCAGTTGCAGTTAGAGGAGAATGAGATCCTGTCTGCTCCTTTCACTAAGAAGGAGGTGTTCGAGGCGATAGATCAAATGAAACCAAACAAGGCACCGGGACTAGATGGGTTCCCGGCAGAATTTTATAAGAAATGTTGGCATATTGTGAAAGATGATCTTATGCCTATGTTTCATGATCTTTTTAATGGGCATCTTCAACTGTTTCATTTGAATTTTGGCACGATCACTCTTCTACCTAAAAAGGAGGAGGCTATCCGCATCGAACAATTCAGACCCATATGCTTATTGAATGTCAGTTTCAAAATCTTTACGAAAGTGGCCACCAACAGACTGACAAAGGTGGCACACTCGGTGGTGCAACCAAGTCAAACTGCCTTTATGCCTGGAAGACACATACTAGAAGGGGTAGTTGTCTTACATGAAACCTTACATGAAATCCACTCGAAGAAACTCGATGGAGTGATATTTAAAGTGAATTTTGAGAAGGCGTACGATAAGGTCAAGTGGCCTTTTTTACAGCAAGCTATGCGCATGAAAGGTTTCAATGAGTCCTAGACGAATTAGGTGGATTCTTTTGTCCAGAAAGGCAGTGTTGGAATAAAGGTTAATGATGATATTGGCCATTATTTTCAAACGCATAAAGGCCTGAGGCAGGGTGACCCAATGTCCCCAATACTGTTTAATATTGTGGCGGACATGTTGACAGTACTCATAGGCCGGGCCAAGGAAAAGGGGCTGATTGGTGGACTAGTCCCCCATCTGGTGGACGGGGGGGGGGGGGGGGGGGGGGGTATCCATCTTACAATATGAGGATGACACAATATTATTTTTGGAACATGACCTTGCTCAAGCTCGTAACATGAAACTCATCCTATGTCTCTTCGAGCAATTATCGGGGTTGAAGATTAATTTCCACAAAAGTGAGCTTTTCTGTTTTGGAAGGGCCAAAGAGGACCAAGAAGAATACAAGCAACTGTTCGGTTGTGAACTGGGATCGCTGCCCTTTAGTTATCTTGGCATTCCAATACATCATAGGAAATTGACTAATAAAGAATGGAAATGTATCGAGGATCGATTCGAGAAGAAACGTAGCTGCTGGAAGGGTAAGCTTATGTCATATGGAGGACGGCTAGTATTAATTAATTCGGTACTAACGAGCATGTCGATGTTCCTCTTGTCTTTTTTTGAAGTACCCAAAGGGGTACGCAGGAGATTAGACTTCTATCGATCTCGGTTCTTTTGGCAATCAGACGAGGTTAAGACAAAATATCGTCTGGCAAGATGGGATATTATTTGTCGACCAAAGGACCAGGGGGGTCTTGGGATTGAAAACCTCGAGGTGAAAAATAAATGCTTGTTGAGTAAGTGGTTATACCGATTATCGCTGCATTCCGAAGGAATGTGGGCCCAGATTCTATGCAACAAGTATTTACACTCCAAAACTCTAGCCCAGGTTGCTATAAGACCTAATGATTCACCCTTTTGGAAGGGACTCATGCGAGTGAAGGATACTTTCTTCCATAGGGTGAAGTTTACTGTTGGGGACGGCTCAACAATAAGGTTTTGGGAGGATACGTGGTTAGGTGATAGGCCGCTAGCTCTCCAGTATCCTTCTCTGTATCATATTGTGTTGGGTTTCGTAGTAATTTCAAAAAAATTCCTACGCACACGCAAGATCATGGTGATGCATAGCAACGAGAGGGGAGAGTGTGATCTACGTACCCTTGTAGATCGACAACGGAAGCATTAGGTTGATGTAGTCGTACGTCTCCACGGCCCGACCGATCAAGCACCGAAACTACGGCACCTCCGAGTTCTAGCACACGTTCAGCTCGATGACGATCCCCGGACTCCGATCCAGCAAAGTGTCGGGGAAGAGTTCCGTCAGCACGATGGCGTGGTGACGATCTTGATGTACTACCGTCACAGGGCTTCGCCTAAGCATCGCTATAATATTATCGAGGACTATGGTGGAAGGGGGCACCGCACACGGCTAAGAATATGATCACGTGGATCAACTTGTGTCTTAAGGGGTGCCCTCTGCCTCCGTATATAAAGGATCAAAAGGGGGGGGGGGCGGCCATCATAGGGCGCGCCAGGAGGAGTCCTACTCCCTCCAGGAGTAGGATTCCCCCCTTTCCTAGTTGGAATAGGATTCGTTAAGTGGGAAAGAGGAGAGAGAGAAGGAAGGGGGGCGCCGGCCCCCTCTCTCCTTGTCCTATTCGGACTAAGGGGGAGGGGCGCGCGGCCCAGCCCTGGCCACCTCTCCTCTCTTCCACTAAGGCCCATTAAGGCCCATATACCTCCCGGGGGGTTCCGGTAACCTCCTGGTAATCCGGTAAAATCCCGATTTCACCCGGAACACTTCCGATATCCAAATATAGGCTTCCAATATATCAATCTTTATGTCTCGACCATTCTGAGACTCCTCGTCATGTCCGTGATCACATTCGGGACTCCGAACAAACTTCGGTACATCAAAATGCATAAACTCATAATATAACTGTCATCGAAACCTTAAGCGTGCGGACCCTACGGGTTCGAGAACAATGTAGACATGACCGAGACACGTCTCCGGTCAATAACCAATAGCGGAACCTGGATGCTCATATTGGCTCCTACATATTCTACGAAGATCTTTTATCGGTCAGACCGCATAACAACATACGTTGTTCCCTTTGTCATCGGTGTGTTACTTTCCCGAGATTCGATCATCGGTATCCAATACCTAGTTCAATCTCGTTACCAGCAAGTCTCTTTACTCGTTCCGTAATCCATCATCCCGCAACTAACTCATTAGTCGCAATGCTTGCAAGGCTTTATGTGATGTGCATTACCGAGAGGGCCCAGAGATACCTCTCCGACAATCGGAGTGACAAATCCTAATCTCGAAATACGCCAACCCAACATGTACCCTTGGAGACACCTGTAGAGAACCTTTATAATCACCCAGTTACGTTGTGACGTTTGGTTGCACACAAAGTGTTCCTCCGGTAAACGGGAGTTGCATAATCTCGTAGTCATAGGAACATGTATAAGTCATGAAGAAAGCAATAGCAACATACTAAACGATCGGGTGCTAAGCTAATGGAATGGGTCATGTCAATCAGATCATTCACCTAATGATGTGATCCCGTTAATCAAATAACAACTCTTTGTCCATGGTTAGGAAACATAACCATCTTTGATTAACGAGCTAGTCTAGTAGAGGCATACTAGTGACACTCTGTTTGTCTATGTATTCACACATGTATTATGTTTCCGGTTAATACAATTCTAGCATGAATAATAAACATTTATCATGATATAAGGAAATAAATAATAACTTTATTATTGCCTCTAGGGCATATTTCCTTCAGTCTCCCACTTGCACTAGAGTCAATAATCTAGATCACATCGCCATGTGATTTAACATCAATAGTTCACATCATCATGTGATTAACACCCATAGTTCACATCATCATGTGACCAACACTCAAAGGGTTTACTAGAGTCAATAATCTAGTTCACATCTCTATGCGATTAACACCCAAAGTTCACATCATCATGTGACCAACACTCAAAGGGTACTAAGATGTGATCATGTTTTGCTTGTGAGAGAAGTTTAGTCAATGGGTCTGCCACATTCAGATCCGTATGTATTTTGCAAATTTCTATGTCAACAATGCTCTGCATAGAGCTACTCTAGCTAATTGCTCCCACTTTCAATATGTATCCAGATTGAGACTTAGAGTCATCTGGATTAGTGTCAAAAACTTGCATTGACGTAACTCTTTACGACGAACCTTTTTGTCACCTCCATAATCGAGAAACATATCCTTATTCCACTAAGGATAATTTTGATCGCTGTCCAATGATCTACTCCTAGATCACTATTGTACTCCCTTGCTAAACACAGTGTAGGGTATACAATAGATCTGGTACACAGCATGGCATACTTTATAGAACCTATGGCTGAGGCATAGGGAATGACTTTCATTCTCTTTCTATCTTCTGCCGTGGTCGGGCTTTGAGTCTTACTCAATTTCACACCTTGTAACACAGGCAAGAACTCTTTCTTTGACTGTTCCATTTTGAACTACTTCAAAATCTTGTCAAGGTATGTACTCATTGAAAAAACTTATCAAGCGTCTTGATCTATCTCTATAGATCTTGATGCTCAATATGTAAGTAGCTTCACCGAGGTCTTTCTTTGAAAAAACTCCTTTCAAACACTCCTTTATGCTTTGCAAAATAATTCTACATTATTTTTGATCAACAATATGTCATTCACATATACTTATCAGAAATGCTGTAGTGCTCCCACTCACTTTCTTGTAAATACAGGCTTCACCGCAAGTCTGTATAAAACTATATGCTTTGATCATACTATCAAAGCGTTTATTCCAACTCCGAGAGGCTTGCACCAGTCCATAAATGGATCGCTGGAGCTTGCACACTTTGTTAGCTCCTTTTGGATCGACAAAACCTTCCGGCTGCATCATATACAACTCTTCTTCCAGAAATCCATTCAGGAATGCAGTTTTGACATCCATTTGCCAAATTTCATAATCATAAAATGCGGCACTTGCTAACATGATTCGGACAGACTTAAGCATCGCTACGGGTGAGAAGGTCTCATCATAGTCAACCCCTTGAACTTGTCGAAAAACCTTTTGCGACAAGTCGAGCTTTGTAGACAGTAATATTGCCGTCAGCGTCAGTCTTCTTCTTGAAGATCCATTTATTCTCAATTGCTTGCCGATCATCGGGCAAGTCAACCAAAGTCCACACTTTGTTCTCATACATGGATCCCATCTCAGATTTCATGGCCTCAAACCATTTCGCGGAATCAGGGCTCATCATCGCTTCCTCATAGTTCGCAAGTTCGTCATGGTCTAGTAACATGACTTCCAGAACAGGATTACCGTACCACTCTGGTGCGGATCTCGCTCTGGTTTACCTACGAGATTCGGTAGTAACTTGATCTGAAGTTTCATGATCAAAATCATTAGCTTCCTCACTAATTGGTGTAGGTGTCACAGAAACTGGTTTCTGTGATGTACTACTTTCCAATAAGGGAGTAGGTACAGTTACCTCGTCAAGTTCTACTTTCCTCCCACTCACTTCTTTCGAGGGAAACTCCTTCTCCAGAAAGTTTCCGAATTTAGCAACAAAAGTCTTGCCTTTGGATCTGTGATAGAAGGTGTATCCAATAGTTTCCTTTGGATATCCTATGAAGACACATTTCTCCGATTTGGGTTCGAGCTTATCAGGTTGAAGCTTTTTCACATAAGCATCGCAGCCCCAAACTTTCAGAAACGACAACTTTGGTTTCTTGCTAAACCACAGTTCATATAGTGTCGTCTCAACAGATTTAGATGGTGCCCTATTTAACGTGAATGCAGCTGTCTCTAATGCATAACCCCAATACGATAGTGGTAAATCGGTAAGAAACATCATAGATTGTACTATATCCAATAAAGTACGTTTATGACGTTCGGACACACCATTATGCTGTGGTGTTCCAGGTGGCATGAATTTGTGAAACTATTCCACATTGTTTTAATTGAAGACCAAACTCGTAACTCAAATATTTGTCTCCGCGATCAGATCGTAGAAACTTTATTTTCTTGTCACGATGATTTTCCACTTCACTCTGAAATTCTTTGAACTTTTCAAATGTTTCAGACTTATGTCTCATCAAGTAGATATACCCATATCTGCTCAAATCATCTGTGAAGTTCAGAAAATAACGATACTTGCCGTGAGCTTTAACACTCATCGGACCGCATACATCAGTATGTATTATTTCCAATAAGTCAGTTGCTCGCTCCGGAGAACGGAGTCTTAGTCATCTTGCCCATGAGGCATGGTTCGCAAGCATCAAGTGATTCATAATCAAGTGATTCCAAAATCCCATCAGCATGGAGTTTCTTCATGCGCTTTACACCAATATGACCTAAACGGCAGTGCTACAAATAAGTTGCACTATCATTATTAACTTTGCATCTTTTGGCTTCAATATTATGAATATGTGTATCACTACAATCGAGATCCAACAAACCATTTTCGTTGGTGTGTATGACCATAGAAGGTTTTATTCATGTAAACAGAACAACAATTGTTCTCTAACTTAAATGAATAAACGTATTGTAATAAACATGATCAAATCATATTCATGCTCAATGCAAACACCAAATAACACTTATTTAGGTTCAACACTAATCTCGAAAGTATAGGGAGTCTGCGATGATGATCATATCAATCTTGGAACCACTTCCAACACACATCATCACTTCACCCTTAACTAGTCTCTGTTTATTCTGCAACTCCCGTTACGAGTTACTAATCTTAGCAACTGAACTACTATCAAATACTGAGGGGTTGCTATAAACACTAGTAAAGTACACATCAATAACATGTATATCAAATATACTTATGTTCACTTTGCCATCCTTCTTATTTGCCAATAACTTGGGGTAGTTCCGCTTCCAGTGACCAGTCCCTTTGGAGTAGAAACACTTAGTTTCAGGCTTAGGACCAGACTTGGGCTTCTTCACTTGAGCAGCAACTTGCTTGCTGTTCTTCTTGAAGTTCCCCTTCTTCCCTCTGCCCTTTTCTTGAAACTAGTGGTCTTGTCTACCATCAACACTTGATGTTTTTCTCGATTTCTACCTTCTTCAATTTCCGCATTACGAAGAGCTTGGGAATCGTTTCCGTTATCCCTTGCATATCATAGTTCATCACGAAGTTCTACTAACTTGGTGATGGTGACTAGAGAATTCTGTCAATCACTATATTATCTGGAAGATTAACTCCCACTTGATTCAAGCGATTGTAGTACTCAGACAATCTGGGCACATGCTCACTAGTTGAGCGATTCTCCTCCATCTTTTAGCTATAGAACTTGTTGGAGACTTCATATCTCTCAACTCGGGTATTTGCTTGAAATATTAACTCAACTCCTGGAACATCTCATATACTCCATGACGTTCAAAACGTCTTTGAAGTCCCGATTCTAAGCCATTAAGCATGGTGCACTAAACTATCAAGTAGTCATCATATTGAGCTAGCCAAACGTTCATAACGTCTGCATCTGCTCCTGCAATAGGTCCGTCACCTAGCGGTGCATCAAGGACATAATTCTTCTGTGCAGCAATGAGGATAAACCTCAGATCACAGATCCAATCCGCATCATTGCTACTAACATCTTTCAACACAATTTTCTCTAGGAACATATCAAAAATAAACACAGGGAAGCAACACCGCGAGCTATTGATCTACAACATAATTTGCAAAATACTATCAGGACTAAGTTCATGATAAATTTAAGTTCAATTAATCATATTACTTCAGAATCCCACTTAGATAGACATCCCTCTAATCCTCTAAGTGATTACGTGATCCAAATCAACTAAACCATGTCCGATCATCATGTGAGATGGAGTAGCTTCATTGGTGAACATCACTATGTTGATCATATCTACTATATGATTCACGCGCGACCTTTCGGTCTCCGTGTTCCGAGGCCATATCTGTATATGCTTGGCTCGTGTATTCCGCGTGTGCAACTGTTTTGCACCCGTTGTATTTGAACGTAGAGCCTATCACACCCGATCATCACGTGGTGTCTCAGCACGAAGAACTTTCGCAACGGTGCATACTCAGGGAGAACACTTCTTGATAATTAGTGAGAGATCATCTTATAATGCTACCGTCAATCAAAGCAAGATAAGATGCATAAAAGATAAACATCACATGCAATCAATATAAGTGATATGATATGGCCATCATCATCTTGTGCTTGTGATCTCCATCTTCGAAGCACCGTCATGATCACCATCATCACCGGCGCGACACTTTGATCTCCATTGTAGCATCGTTGTCGTCTCGCCAATCTTATGCTTCCACGACTATCGCTACCGCTTAGTGATAAAGTAAAGCATTACAGCGCGATTGCATTGCATACAATAAAGCGACAACCATATGGCTCCTGCCAGTTGCCGATAACTCGGTTACAAAACATGATCATCTCATACAATAAAATTTAGCATCATGTCTTGACCATATCACATCACAACATGCCCTGCAAAAACAAGTTAGACGTCCTCTACTTTATTGTTGCAAGTTTTACGTGGCTGCTACGGGCTTAAGCAAGAACCAATCTTACCTACGCATCAAAACCACAACGATAGTTTGTCAAGTTGGTGCTGTTTTAACCTTCGCAAGGACCGGGCGTAGCCACACTCGGTTCAACTAAAGTTGGAGAAACTGTCACCCGCTAGCCACCTTTGTGCAAAGCACGTCGGGAGAACCGGTCTCGCGTAAGCGTACGCGTAATGTCGGTCCGGGCCGCTTCGTCTAACAATACCGCTGAACCAAAGTATGACATGCTGGTAAGCAGTATGACTTATATCGCCCACAACTCACTTGTGTTCTACTTGTGCATATAACATCAACATATAAAACCTAGGCTCGGATGCCACTGTTGGGTTTCGTAGTAATTTCAAAAAATTTCCTACGCACACGCAAGATCATGGTGATGCATAGCAACGAGAGGGGAGAGTGTGATATACGTACCCTTGTAGATCGACAATGGAAGCGTTAGGTTGATGTAGTCGTACGTCTCCACGGCCCGACCGATCAAGCACCGAAACTACGGCACCTCCGAGTTCTAGCACACGTCCAGCTCGATGACGATCCCCGGACTCCGATCCAGCAAAGTGTCGGGGAAGAGTTCCGTCAGCACGACGGTGTGGTGATGATTTTGATGTACTACCGTCGCAGGGCTTCGCCTAAGCACCGCTATAATATTATCGAGGACTATGGTGGAAGGGGGCACCGCACACGGCTAAGAATATGATCACGTGGATCAACTTGTGTCTCAAGGGGTGCCCTCTGCCTCCGTATATAAAGGATCAAAAGGGGGGGGGGCGGCCGGCCATCATAGGGCGCGCCAGGAGGAGTCCTACTCCCTCCGGGAGTAGGATTCCCCCCCTTTCCTAGTTGGAATAGGATTCGTTAAGTGGGAAAGAGGAGAGAGAGAGAAGGAAGGGGGGCGCCGGCCCCCTCTCTCCTTGTCCTATTCGGACTAAGGGGGGAGGGGCGCGCGGCCCAGCCCTGGCCACCTCTCCTCTCTTCCACTAAGGCCCATTAAGGCCCATATACCTCCCGGGGGGTTCCGGTAACCTCCTGGTAATCCGGTAAAATCCCGATTTCACCCAGAACACTTCCGATATCCAAATATAGGCTTCCAATATATCAATCTTTATGTCTCGACCATTCCGAGACTCCTCGTCATGTCCGTGATCACATCTGGGACTCCGAACAAACTTCGGTACATCAAAATGTATAAACTCATAATATAACTGTCATCGAAACCTTAAGCGTGCGGACCCTACGGGTTCGAGAACAATGTAGACATGACCGAGACACGTCTCCGGTCAATAACCAATAGCGGAACCTGGATGCTCATATTGGCTCCTACATATTCTACGAAGATCTTTTATCGGTCAGACCGCATAACAACATACGTTGTTCCCTTTGTCATCGGTGTGTTACTTGCCCGAGATTCGATCGTCGGTATCCAATACCTAGTTCAATCTCGTTACCGGCAAGTCTCTTTACTCGTTCCGTAATCCATCATCCCACAACTAACTCATTAGTCGCAATGCTTGCAAGGCTTTATGTGATGTGCATTACTGAGAGGGCCCAGAGATACCTCTCCGACAATCGGAGTGACAAATCCTAATCTCGAAATACGCCAACCCAACATGTACCTTTGGAGACACCTGTAGAGCATCTTTATAATCACCCAGTTACGTTGTGACATTTGGTTGCACACAAAGTGTTCCTCCGGTAAACGGGAGTTGCATAATCTCATAGTCATAGGAACATGTATAAGTCATGAAGAAAGCAATAGCAACATACTAAACGATCGGGTGCTAAGCTAATGGAATGGGTCATGTCAATCAGATCATTCACCTAATGATGTGATCCCGTTAATCAAATAACAACTCTTTGTCCATGGTTAGGAAACATAACCATCTTTGATTAACGAGCTAGTCTAGTAGAGGCATACTAGTGACACTCTGTTTGTCTATGTATTCACACATGTATTATGTTTCCGGTTAATACAATTCTAGCATGAATAATAAACATTTATCATGATATAAGGAAATAAATAATAACTTTATTATTGCCTCTAGGGCATATTTCCTTCATATTGCTCAACGTAAGGAAGAGTACGTGGCGATGCAGACAGTACCTTGAATATCCAGTTCAGGAGATCTCTAGTTGGGGAACACTGGACCTCTTGGCTGCACTTAGTGAGGAGGCTAATGGAGGTACACCTTTCCGATGAGAAGGATTCTTTTAGATGGAAGCTCACGAATAATGGCTTGTTCACAGTCAAGTCTATGTACTTAGATCTCATCAACTTTGGCCCAATCCCGCGATCGCTTCATATTTGGCGAGTTAAAGTACCCCTACGAATTAAGATATTTCTGTGGTTTGTCCACAAACAAGTGATCCTAACCAAAGATAACTTACTTAGGCGGAGATGGGTAGGTGGCTCGAGGTGTTGCTATTGTGATCAGGATGAAACAATACAACACCTATTTCTTGATTGCCCGCTTGCGAAGTTACTTTAGAGATCGGTGCATGTAGCCTTTAATATTTCACCTCCTAATAGCATAGAGACTTTGTTTGGGAGGTGGCTTGATGGAGTGAATGTACATCTCGCGCGTAATATTTGGATTGGAATATGCGTACTTATTTGGGTTATATGGAACTATAGGAATGATATAATTTTTAAGAGAAAACCTATGACTAATTTCTTGCAGGTTATATTCCGGGCTACGGCATGGATCCATACTTGGTCATTAATCACTCCTACGGCCTCCAGAGAGCAGCTGGCTACTGGGTGCAACCGATGGGAGATGGCAGCTTAGGTTTTCTTCAACCGGTTTGGATGGCGATCACTGCATAGGATTGGTCCTTAGTGGATCCTCGTTAAGCCGGATGCGGCTTTGAGACTTGTAATTTTTTGTTTTTATTTTCACTTGGCTCCTTTTGTGAGCAGTCCTTTGCACTCCAGACTTTGTTTTATCGTCTTTTTAATAAAGTGGTTGCATGCATCTATCCGATGCAGAGGCTGGGGGATGACCTCCTTTTCAAAAAAAAATGGTCGGGCACAACATGTCTACTCTTGCGCCATCAAATATCTAGAATGTTTAACGCACTTCTTCTTCGGTACAACCCCTGGACACATCAATGGTCCAGATCGTCTTATACCCCTTTTTTTAGAACAAAGACGCCGAAGGCGTCCAACTTTAAATTAATAAAGCCCACACAAGGCAGAGTCCAACAAGTTAACCACATAACACATAAAGTAAAACGGACGCAACCAAGGTACATTACATGCTACCGGCCGAAGCCTGCGAGGAAAAGAAAATGAAAATAAGTAGCAGCGTGCAGACGGCCAGTCCAAAAGATCGCATCCAACGGCAAGCTAGTGGCGGGCGCCGATCTGAATCAACTGAATCCGCTCCATAGCCTCCGTCATGCGATCCGCATCATGCCGTTTCCCCAACGGCGTCCATGTCTAAAGGAACAAGTGACATTTGAAAATAATGTCAGCCGGGTGAGAAGGAAATTTGTGCTCAATAGTCATCTTGTTGCGTGTAGTCCAGATGGCCCACAACAAAGCACCCACACATCTCCAGAACACATGACCAAAACCGCCCCTATGAGCTACAAGAATAGCGCGAAGGTCCGAAGCTAAGAGCGGGTTCCAGTTCTGATCAAAAGCCTCCCGAACCGCACTCCAAGCAAAGCGTGCAAGGTAGCAGTTGAAAAAGATGTGGTTGGCATCTTCGTGATGCCCGCATAGAGCGCAAGAGCCATCGGAAGGCCCGTTCCTACGAGCGATGTTATTAGAGGAGGGCAGGCGATCCCGAAACATCTGCCACGCCTTATACCCCTCCACCTGAAAACTTAAAAGGGTAGGATGGTCTTCACGCCCGACCTCAACGGTGACCGCCGCCGCCTTCTTGCCCCACGCCCCCATCTAGGAGCGCGCGGCCGTCGGACCTCTCCACCACCTGCGCCGGCGCCCGCCGATCCCCCCGCCCCGCCGGAGGTGGAACTGCCGCCGGAGCAGGTCGTTCTTCGGGAGGACGGCGATCCCGACGATACGCCGGACTACCTCGTCGCACTACGGGCGTCGGTGGCTGCAGCGGCGGCTTCTGCGAGGGAGGCCGCCGAGCAGGCGACAACGATCCAGGCGGCGGCGGCGATTCCGGCGGTGGTCCCGCAGGCGGAGGCGAAGGAGTCCTCGGAGGAAGACGACATCGCCTGGGACCGCTTAGCCCGGAGCAGCGACGACGACGACAGCGGCAGTGACGGCGAGGTGGAGGTCATCGATCTCGCGGCTAGCGACGGCGAGGAGTAGTTGTTTTAAAGAAATCATTCTAAGTATGAACTATGTATGAAATCGTTTAGGTTTGGATGAACTCGTTTAGGTTTGAATGAACTATGTAAAATATCTCTATGTTCAATGTAGTTTTTTGAATGCTGTTTTAATGTCTCTTCAAAGTTTGTTGAAAAACTAGCAAAATATTCAACGTTAATTTGAAAAAAATAGTCAGTATGTATTTGAAAAATTTCTGACCCATGCATAAAAATGTTCACAATATATTTCAAAAATTTCCAACTAATATACATAGCACAAAAAATATAAAACAAAACTGAAATAAAATGTCAAATGTGTATCTAAAATTCTATAAAGTGTATTACAAATGTTCAGATTGTGTTAAAATATGTTCATATAATAAAGCCGGGTGGATGAAAAAACTAAAAGTTTGAAATAAAAATATATGAAATAATAAACAAAAATAAAATAAAAAAGTGAGATATTTTAATACATTAACATTTTTGAAATACTTTTAAATTCATTAACATTATGAATCAGAGAATATTTTTAAATTCATTAACATTTATGAACCAGAGAATATTTTAAAATTCATTAACATTTTCTGAAATATTTTTAAATTCATTAACATTTATGAATCAGAGAATATTTTTAAATTCATTAACATTTATGAATCCGAGAATTTTTAATTCATTAATATTTTCTGAAATATTTCTAAATTCATTAACATTTATGAATCAGAGAATATTTTTAAATTCATCAACTTTATGAATCCGAGAATTTTTAAATTCATTAACATTTCTTGAAATCCGAGAATATTATTTCAAATCTGTTTTTGAAATTCGGCAGCAATTTACCTGAGCGGTTTCACGGAATGCACCCAACTTTTGGCAGCGCGTGTGGGGCCCCACCCGGGCACCCCATGCCAAAAATGAACGAAATCCGACAACGAACGCCCATTGCGTCACGTCCGGGCAATATTTTAGGGGTTTTCGGCCCGGAAAATTGTAGAAATTTCATACAGCCTCGAAACGCGACAAATTTTGGCGTGCGTGCCCTGCATGGTTATTGTAGCACGTGGAAAAAATGGGCCCGTTTGGCGGATGCGAAGGAGAGAGTGCGACCGAGGGCCCCTCCGCCCATACCGAAACCACTGCCTTCCACACCAAGTACCTGAGCGGTTTCACGGAATGCACCCAACTTTTGGCACCGCGTGTGGGGCCCCATCTGGGCACTCCACGTAAAAAATGAACGAAATCCGACAATGAACACACGTAGCGTCACGCCCGGGCAGTATTTTAGGGGTTTTCGGCCTGGAAAATCGTAGAAATTCCATACAGCCCCGAAACGCGACAAAATTTAACGTGCGTGTCCTGCATGGTCACTGTAGCATGTGGAAAAAATGGGCCCGTTTGACGGATGCGAAGGAGAGACGTGCGACCGAGGGTCCCCTCTGCCCATACCAAAACCACCCCCTTCCACAGCAAGTGCCTGAGCGGTTTCACGGAATGCACCCAAATTTTGGCACCGTGTGTGGGGCCCCACCCGGGCACCCCACGCAAAAAATGAACGAAATCCGACAATGAACGCACGTTGCGTCACATCCGGGCAGTATTTTAGGGGTTTTCGGCCCGGAAAATCGTAGAAATTCCATACAGCCTCGAAACGCGACAAAATTTGGCGTGCGTGCCCTGCATGGTCACTGTAGCACGTGGAAAAAATGGGCCCGTTTGGCGGATGCGAAGGAGAGACGTGCGACCGAGGGTCCCCTCCGCCCATACCAAAACCACCCCCTTCCACAGCAAGTATCTGAGCGGTTTCACGGACTGCACCCAACTTTTGGCACCGCGTGTGGGGCCCCACCTGGGCACCCCACGCCAAAAATGAACGAAATCCGACAACGAACGCACGTTGTGTCACGTTCGGACAGTATTTTAGGGGGTTTTGCCTGGAAAATCATAGAAATTCCATACATCCACGAAACGCGACAAAATTTGGCGTGCGGCCCTGCATGGTCATTGTAGTACGTGGAAAAAGATGGGCCTGTTTGGCAGATGCGAAGGAGAGACGTGCGACCGAGGGTCCCCTCCGCCCATACCAAAACCACCCGCCTTCCACACTAAGTACCTAAGCGGTTTCACAGAATGCACCCAACTTTTGGCACCGCTTGTGGGGCCCCACCCGGGCACCCCACGCCAAAAATGAACGAAATCCGACAACGAACACACATTGCGTCACGTCCGGGCAGTATTTTAGGGGTTTTCGGCCCGAAAAATCGTAGAAATTCCATACAGCCTTGAAACGTGACAAAATTTGGCGTGCGTGTCCTGCATGGTCACTGTAGCACGTGGAAAAATGACCCATTTGGCGGATGCGAAGGAGAGACGTGCGACTGAGGGTCCCCTTCGCCCATACAGAAACCACGACCTTTCACACCAAGTACCTGAACAGTTTCATGGAATGCACCCAACTTTTGGCACCGCATGTGGGGCCCCACCCAGGCACCTCACGCCAAAAATGAACGAAATCCGACAACGAACACACATTGCGTCACGTCCGAGCAGTATTTTAGAGGTTTTCGGCCCGGAAAATCGTAGAAATTTCATACAGGATCGAAACGCGACAAAATTTTGCGTGCGCGCTCTGCATGGTCACTGTAGCACGTAGAAAAAAATGGGCCCGTTTGGCGGATGCGAAGGAGAGATGCACTGACTCTATTGACACTACATCTCCTTCAAATAGAGTTAATCATAGATAGACGCTTATTAAAATTGAATTAGAAAATCTCGACCGGAGTAGGACTAAAGCACGACCGACGGTTATATCACGCCGCGTGTATTGATTGCAAACTGATCACCGCGGGCCCGACGCCGTAAATATCTCCACGAGCCATCGCTACCTGAGAGAATATTCCCGACAATCTCGGACGTCGGTGCCCAATCACATCATGCATGCACTTTCGACCTCGTACGTGTCGACGACGTGCCAGATCTGATCCCGCCCGCCGTCACCCCCAGCGCCCGCCGCCACCCCACACTGGTCGCCGTCAACGCCCGCTGTCACCCGCAGTGGTCGCCGTCAACGCCCCGCCGTCACCCGCAGTGGTCGATGTCAGCGCCCGTCGTCACGCACACTGGTCGCCGTTAGCACACGCCGTCACCCGCACTGGTCGCCGTCAGCCTCGCCGCCGCCCACACTGGTCGCCGTCAGATAGGTATTTCTTTGAATATGTTTCATTGTAATATAACATCTCAGCTGCATGCAACGTCACATAGATATTATTATATGCAGTATGGACATCGATGGCGTGATTGCATGTTCGTTAGAAAAGTGGGTTAAACTTGTTAATAAGTTAACACCAAGTCAGCGATTCAAATTTTACGAAACGGAGATGGAGGGCATGTTACGAATACCTTCAGTGAAGATGGGTGATAATTTTCTTGCACTTATGATTCAAGGTTTCAATCTAAGTACTAAAAAAATCCATGGTCCAAGAGGCAGCCGGAAAGAAAGGGTTGATTTCACTGAGGCCTGATGATGTGTTCCCTATATTTGGTTTGAAGAATGAAGGAGTGGATGTTTCTAGTTTTTTGAGTATGGACCAAGGGAAAGCAGTAAAGAAAATTCCAGTTATTTTTGTTAACAAAAAGACTGGTAAAATCTTGATTGATGATCTCATTCAAAAGATTGTGAGAAATAAAAATACGGACGATGAATTTGTTTGGATGGCGTTTCTCGTCCTGTTAGGGACTATAATTGTGAAGGAAATATGCCCTAGAGGCAATAATAAATTTGTTATTTATATTTCCTTATATCATGATAAATGTTTATTATTCATGCTAGAATTGTATTAACCGGAAACTTAGTACATGTGTGAATTTGATATCCCTATTTTCTTTCCATGTCAGTATGAACCTGTGAGTGTCTGCTCCTCTCAGTCTCTCAAGGACCTCAAGCTCCCGTGCCTTCTTCATATCTTCCTGTAAGATATAAAAGTTTGTCGCCGTGAACTCATGGGCAGCTAATTTCTCAATATGTTTACACTCGTCCAATACTGGTACTGGGTATGTTTGTGAGTTTGTGTAATCGTCACGCGCCTCGTTCTCATGGAGACGAACTATGCAGTTCTCATAGTGCACAATCATATCAACAATAGTCATACCGGAGTCTAGATGCAAGTGAAGGCATGCATTCAGACTCTCACTTTGCTGGTTACTTCGCATACCTATGAAAGACCCACCAGATAGATATGATGCAGCCCAAAGCCTTTTCTTCTTGTACATCCTACGTAACCATGTTATTGTTTTCTCCGACTGCCATTTGGCGGTAAACGCTGCCCATCTCTCCTCAAATACTTTTTTTGAAGTGGCATAATAAAGTAGAGACCTGAACTCCTTTAGAGACTTATGATGAAGGTGTTTCTGCATGTTCTTCTCAATATGCCACGAGCAAAGACGGTGCCAAACCTCCGAAAGTACCTTTCTGATGGCTTTAATAATAGATGCAACTCCATCGGTAATTACTGACCTGGGCCTCTTCTGACAATGAGCCCTCAAAAACGTTTGAAGCACCCAGATATATGTATCTTCCGTCTCGTCAGACACAAGAGCACAACCAAATACCGTGGTGCAACGGTGGTTGTTCAGACCGACAAAAGGTATAAATGGCATGCCATATCTATTCATCCTGTATGTGTTGTCGAAGGCAGACACATCACCGTAGTTAATATAGTCTCGACGTGATTGAGAATCATACCAGAATAGATTTTTCAGCCTTCCTTCATCATCGACGGTGTGCTCAAAGAAGAAATCTAGATCCCTCTCTCTTTTGGTTATCATGATCCCAATATGGCAGTGTCTGCATCACCTTGTGCAAGCAACTTCATTTTTCTCTCTATAACACATGTTATAAAGCTTCTTCCTCCCAAAATCAGCCTTTGGATATGACCCATACCTACCAACGACGTTATCATAAATCATATATTTCCTGATTCCAGCACCTGCCATAGTTAAGATCTCAGCTTTTTGAAATTCTTTTATCTGATTATGAGACCGAAGAAACGTGACTTCATCTGGTCTAGCTGGAACGTGATTGTGATCATCACTGAAACTGCTGACATACCAAACGTCACGCTCCTTATCAAGCTTCAAAGTTATATGCGCATCGCAGAAGCAACGAGTCTCCGCTCTGAGCCTGTGGGTCCTGCCTTCCATTGTACAAAGTTTTGCCTGTGTTTCCCAGCTTTCGCACACAAATACTTTCTCAAGCGCATAGTTCCCTCAGGACCTTTCGAAAATTTCAGCGAGTCCTTTCTTACGCTAAAACCACACTCCGTAGCATACTGGTTATAGAAAATGTAAGCCTCTCCTAGTGACCCGAACGTCTTCCTCATGACCTTCCAATGCGTGTCTAATGAATCTTGCTGATATTCATCAAATCCGATGTCAAAATTAAACAGATCATCAACAACATGCTCATCCTTCCCGCTAGGACCATCTACATCCCCCTGTAAATTAAGGCATGAAATCATGTATGTCAGTCAGTTATTATTTTAATATGTAATGTATGTGAGTTTCAAAACTTACTTTGCTGGAGCTGTCATCATGAGATGCATCAACATACGATTTGTCACTTTCATCGTCCACAATATTCCTCACAAAGTCCCCGTCCTCGTCCATCTGCGCACATTTAAAAAAAATACATGTAAGCGCTCATACGGTTATTATGTCATTTCTTCTCCTATTGTTTTTAAAACATACCCGGAGTGCACTTTCAGTAAATGAATTATCTATATCCATATCATCATCATTATCGCCATGTCGCTGCATGATGCAAAAAAACATGTAATTGTCCGTGCGGTTTATCGTATTTATTGTTTTTATCAATATTGGTCAAACTTAGATTTCCACTATAAGATTCATCCAAACTCATGTAATTCTCCTTAGCAGGTTCATCCATATTCATTGACAAGGTTCCGTTGTCGTCGCCGTAATCATCGCCATCATAATCGCCCTCCTCGTCTATCTATACATGTTTAAGAAAATTCTAAGATCAATCGAACACCGTGTAACATCATCCCTAAAATAAGTAGTTCATCAAGCACAACGACGTCTCAAACCAACCTCTTGCATGGCAGCGAGGATGTCAGCTGGATCCATTTTGTCCGATGACCAATGCGCTGACGACGTGATGTTGCTGACCGGCCGAGGCAGGTGTCAACGGCGTCAGGATGGTGGCCGAGATCACGGGTGGGCGGCCATCTGGGCGACGGCAAAGGAACGCGGCGGCAGCAGCAACGGCGCCAGGGCACGCGCGGCGGCCTATTTGGGCGGCGACGTGGAGACGCGCGGCGACTACGTGGAGACAGGCGGCAATGTGGAGACGGCATGGATGTGTTTAGGGTTTAGGGTTACGACGGCGGGCGTCGGCGGCTCCCGTGACGTTTTTTTCTTCCATAAACGCCAATGTGGAGACGTGCGGGCGTACAACGGCGATGTACGGCGACGAGTGCGGCATATGCAGGCGGGCGTACGGCGACGGGCGCGACGTACAGCAACGGGTGCGGCATACACGGGCGGGCGTACGACGTCGCGCGCATACGTACGGCGTCGGATGGGTATTCCTAGACCTAATGTGAAATGATCATCCTGGTCATTATACGTTTTAGGGGTTGTACCGAAGCACTCCCCATGTTTAGCGCCCGCCATACCCCACAGGTTGGCCTCGGCCTTTATCTTACTAGTGATTACGGTTGGCACTGATGAAACGCCTATAGAACTCTGTCATTTCTCTCATTTATTATATTTTTATTTTCTTCTATAAGAGGGGGACCCGTTGATGAACGACCTTCCCCTCACTACCATTCTGACAAGTAAGTTAGCAGAAATGAGCTCAATCTGACAGGGAAGTGACACTTGTAGTGCATGAAGCCATTCAATACAGGATGGAAAATACCGGCTGCCCAAGTATCCTGATGGCGATAAGACATCAACAGCACCCTACTTGGAATCTTAAGATGCTTGCAAAGTTTATTTCGTTCATACCGCCTACCGGGAAAATTGACAGCCATTTTACTGTCACTGGCCAAGAATGCAGACTCCAAATGGATGATTCAAGTTTATGAACCGCATTACTGCGGTGGTCACTTCTGTCTAGTCTGTTAGATTCCTCCTTGGGGTCACTTCTGTTGTCATTGTCATTTCGGTACGACACGTGCTTTAAGATTTGTGTGACGGCCAATGATACCCAGATAAAAACAATTACCAATACCGATTTTTCATGGAAGAAGGGTGTCCGTGTAAGGAACTGTCTCTCTTTGCACTTCCTTCAGTTTGTGATGCCGTATCAATCGATGGGAGCTGCAGGTGGATATGTTCCAATGGAATTGAAATTGTATTGTTTTGTTTTGTTTTGGATAGGTGAATTGACACTTGTGGAAACAAGCAATGATAGATTTTGTAGCGTCTATTGAATCTAATTTGGACTAGTGCTGATTTTTATTGCATCCCGCAGTTCTTTTTTTTTTCACAATTACGCTGTCATGAAAAATATGGTAAAATTGGTTGCACGCTTGCATTTGCCATAGCTAGCGGTCATTGTACACAACATCGACCGCCTCTGAAGACGGTGCTGCAGCTGCTTGATGGAGGATCTTCTGTTTCTTGGCTCGTCCTCAAGGTTTGGGTTGTTATTGTGTCTCTTGTGGCGCACAATGCCTTTTCCTGAGGTGTTCTTGTCATGGTCCTATTTCGTTGTTCAAATGTCCGGGGTTGCGGCTGTTGTATGTTGAATGAGTTTGGTTGACTGCTTGTGCATGATTTTATGCTTTATGAGTAGTCCATGATTATATTGATTTTCAGCCGGTTTTTCGTAAATTAACCGGGTAAATTCTCTTTTTAATTAATCAATAAGACAAAACTTTTGCCGTTGTTTTGAATTGTTTTCCTTCAAAAAAAGAACTTTAGCAACTCCCAGTTATCCCGGTGTTTGCAATGTGTGTCATACCATACACGGCGATACACGGGGCTTGGATTGCACCCCCAAGCCAATAAACAGAACAAAAACTCGCCTTGCCGGTGGAGTTTGAGCCTATCTTTGGTCAGCTTCAACAAGTTTCTTATGCAGCGTTTTGAGCTTGCCTGTAATTTTTGTTTTTTTAATAAGTAATTTTTGTTTTGCCGGAGAGTCTTTAATAACTTATGGTATGGCAGATGACGCGGGCTTTGTCTTGTGTTGTTTTGTTGTGAATGACATGCTTGTAATAAGGGCATCTAACGCACAAACCGCTCACATATGTTCGGACTGTGCTATTCGGACCACAGAAGTCATTCAACACAGGCCTACATTGGTCCTCTACGCAGTCTGAATATACTTTCTCTCGCAAACCGGAAACAACGTGGGAAGCTTTGCGGGAGCCCAGACGCCAGACAGTAGGACTTCGACACCCCCGGCCCACCCAAAACCCTCCCTGTACCCCGCGCCTTCATCTCTTTATTTTCTCTCCTTTCTTCTTTCTCTCTTGCCTTCATCGCCACTCCACCACCCCAGTCGCCACACCACATCCCTGCCGAAACTCTACGTCTCTGTCACCTCCAGCGTTCCAGCCGGCTCCACCCCGCTTCTCCTTCTTCGTCGTTCATGTGGGGAACGCGGTAATTTCAAAAATTTCCTACGCACACGCAAGATCTATCATGGTGATGCATAGCAACGAGAGAGAAGAGTGTTGTCCACGTACCCTCGTAGACCGTAAGCGGAAGCGTTATGACAACACGGTTGATATAGTCGTACGTCTTCATGATACGTCCATTTGCATCATGCTTTTATATCAATATTTATTGCATTATGAGCTGTTATTACACATTATGTCACAATACTTATGCCTATTCTCTCTTATTTTATAAGGTTTACATGAAGAGGAAGAATGCCGGCAGCTGGAATTCTGGGCTGGAAAAGGAGCAAATATTAGAGACCTATTCCGCACAGCTCCAAAAGTCCTAAAACTCCACGGGAATTATTTTTAGAATACATAAAAAAATATTGGGCGAAAGAAGTACTAGAGGGGGGCCACCTGTCGGTGTCAAAACCGGCGGATCTCGGGTAGGGGGTCCCGAACTATGCGTCTAGGATCGATGGTAACAGGAGACGGGGGACACGATGTTTACCCAGGTTCGGGCCCTCTCTATAGAGGTAATACCCTACTTCCTGCTTGATTGATCTTGATGAATATGGGTATTACAAGATTTGATCTACCACGAGATCGTAATGGCTAAACCCTAGAATCCTAGCCTGTATGACTATGGTAATGAATATATCCTTTCCGGACTAACCCCTCCGGTTTATATAGACACCGGGGAGGGGGGATCTAGGGTTACATAGAGTCGGTTACATAAGAAGGGATCTTCATAGTCGGTCACCAAGCTTGCCTTCCACACCAAGGAGAGTCCAATCCAGACACGGGTACAGTCTTCATGTCTTCACAACCCATTAGTCCAGCCCATGGATAACAGGCCGGACGCCCGAGGACCCCTTAGTCCAGGACTCCCTCAGTAGCCCCTGAACCTGGCTTCAATGACGAGGAGTCTGGCGCGCAGATTGTCTTCGGCATTGCAAGGCGGGTTCCCCCTGCCGAACTCCTAGTTGATCTTCAGATGTAATGATTGTATCCGGACTTGTATGCACAACCGCAGAGGACATAATATTCCATGAGTTCCATCGACCACTTTTTGATAATATGACACCACGCCTGCCCGACTACTACTTGCGAACCGTTTTAGCCGCCCCGTCGCCCCACATCCCAAGACGTGGTCTTATTGGCACGTCTTATCCAAGCGGAGATGGTGCCTCCCTTTTTTTAAGGGATTCCTGTCAACCCGGACGTGGGTAACCCAACCGTCGCTTGGGTACAACTCCTTGGAAACAAGAAAGTTTTTGAGGCCCAAGAGGAGACGTTTGATATTTGCAGCCTTTATATAGGGGTACAAACCCGTCTTTTTCTTCCACGCTTGCCTCTTTCTCAACCCCTGCTACCCCGAGTTCCAACACCCGGGTTTCGGTCGCCACCAGCCCCAATCATGTCCGGATCCAACCGTCAACGCCGGTGGGTAGCTTCTTCTGTTGCGGAGGAAGATATTGCAAAGCTTCGGGCGGCGAGGTACCTGATCGCTGAAATCCATCATCGGCTTCCTGTCGAGGGGCAGGTTATTCCTACCCCCAGATCCGGCGAGAGGGTCGTGTTCGTGTCCCACTTCCTCCGCGGGTTGGGGTTTGCACTTAACCCCTTCGCCCGAGGGCTCATGTTCTATTACGGGCTAGACTTTCACGATTTGGCCCTGGACTCTAGTCTTCTTATCTCGGTGTTTATCGTCACGTGTGAAGCCTTCCTCCAAACTCCTCCGCACTTCGGCTTGTCGCTCAAGACCTTCGATGTGAAGCCGCAAGTGGTAGAGGGGGGGTAGGCCGAGTGCGGCGGCGCTACAGTGAGCAAGCTTGCTAGCGCCGTTTGGCTGAAAGGATCCTTCGCCAAATCTTCTGATCTGTGGCAGCATGGGTGGTTCTATATCACCGAGCCCCGTGGCTCCAAGTGGGCAACTATGCCCGCATTCCGATCCAGCCCCCCAATTCAGCTTGCATTGTGGATTAACAAGGGGCTGGATTGGGGATCAATGAATGATGTGCGAACTCTGCAGAGTCGCATCCGAAGCCTCATTGAGAGGGACATCGACATAGCCAACATCATTCAAGTAATGCTAGTTCGTCGGACCCTGCCATGCCAGCGACGGCCTCTCCGCCTATGGGAGTTCAATCAAGAAGGGTCGCGGACTCTTCAACACTTCTTCAGCACAACGCACGAAGGAATGTGGAGATTATTCTTCGGGAAACAAAGGCAATGGCCGGACATCACCGAAGATGTCGGCCTAGACTGTAACCATCCGGATACCCCGGTAAGTACCCGTTTACCGAATACCTTATAGTCAGATACCCAGTGGCAAGATACCAACAATATCATCCTTTTCCAGGGCTGGATAAAGAAGGTGGAACGGATTAGGTGTCCGGCTCCCCTTCCCGAAGACTCAGCTACTCTCGTGTTAACAAGGATGCTGGCCTTGGCGCCATACTAGGCACCAGCAGGGGAGGGCGAGAAGACCCAAGATGACCTTGGTTTCGGAGGTAAGTCAGATACTGAGTCCGGAGAAATCGACCTTTCCTCGCCCGAAGAAGGAGGCGGAAAAGGACCCAGTATCCCTTCTCCAAACA
The DNA here is from genome assembly GCF_003073215.2 of Triticum urartu. Lineage (NCBI taxonomy): Eukaryota > Viridiplantae > Streptophyta > Magnoliopsida > Poales > Poaceae > Triticum > Triticum urartu. The sequence continues at coordinate 202,483,621 of NC_053027.1, read as the reverse complement.
GGAGGGAAAGGGCCGCCTTTGAAGATTGGGAGGGGCGGTCTTCCAAGAAGGGCAAGATGCCACCGTCGATCGGCTTCGGTTTGGAAAGCGACGCCGTTGAGCAGCTCCAATAGGGAGACAAGCCCTCGGCCAAACCGTAAGAGAATCCAGAGTACTTTGATAGCGTCCCGCTCCGTTATTGTTACCGAAGATACACGTAACGCATTTATGCATTTTTACAGGTCGGCACAAGATTTTTATGGGTGATCCTCTTCTTCGGGGAGTCTCCTCCCAGAGATGATGGAGAGCGAGACGCCTCCTCCGACCTCCTCGCCCAATAAGGCGGATGACTCTGAAGTGTTATCGCGGAGGGTCCCTTTAGACTAGGGGACGAAAGAGGTAGTACCCAAAGGTGGACCTCCGACCATCCGGGATTCCAGGGCTGATGATAACAAAGGCCCCGAACTGTCTGGTTCACAGCCGACAGTGATTTTGGAGACGAGTGAGCAGATTTCTTCAAAGGATGATTGTGCTTTTGGAGCAGCTTCCGAAGACCCGGGGACTCCGGATATGTTGCGGGGCATGTTGTGGAAAGCATCTGTCTCGGGGGAATAGCGTACCTTGATGGGTACAGTGATTGAAAAGATTTCGTCCGCGAAGAGCGGATTAAATGAAGCCTTCATGAGCCTACTGAAGGGCCTCGAGGTTTGTGACATAATGTTTTCAGCTATGTTTCATTTGCAAAGATGCGCCTGTGTATAGGTAGTAGCCCTTGATACTCGGGTTGGCTTCCACTGGGAAGCAAAATGGAGGATCGAAAAGGATCGTTTGAGGACTAACCTGACCAACTTTGAACATAGGCTGCTCTCCCCTTGGCCGCTTCCCGGACTATGGAAATTGCCGAGTTGCAGCGGAAGCTTGATGTGGCAGGGGATGATCTTGCTTTAATCAATATGCGTCTTGACGAGTCACAAGGATGTATTCGCGGCAATCCTCCTACAATTTTGTGGTATAAGCATGATGCTGAGATTTAGATGCTGGAATATGCATGGCTGCAGATGGTGCTGCCGCCGTTGAAGTTCTTCGAGCGGAGCTGGCCCGGGCCAAGGAGCAGGCCCGTCGTAGTAATGCTGCTGCCGAGAAGGCATCGGATGAATTAAAAGCCGAACAAGCTGCACGACGCTAAGATGAGGAGAAGATATCCACTATGATGCTTGAACTGGAGAATGCTACCGGCCGCTGTGAATTTCTGGAGAAGGAGAGTAAAGCCTTAACGGCTGATCTAGACAAGGCCTTACAAGAGGCTAGAGAAGCACGGTCGGAATCCAGAGCAGCCCGTGAGGAGGTTCGATAGGCGAGGGAGATTGCGGCTGGCAAGCCCTTTCTGCTGCAAACTAAGTTCGGTGACCCGAACTATGCCCATCTTAACCAAGTATGGAGTTCTCCGGACGAATTCTTGGACTTACCGAAGAGTTGTGCCGATGCGCCGCAGTATTACCAAGCGCGAGATGGATATGCAACGGAGAAGCTTTTTTGGTCGCAGTTTGGCGCATCAAAGCGCCCTCTGTTGCTCAATGAACAGATGTCCCAATGGGCCGAACTTCATAGGATATCCGGCGCTGCCATGAAGGATGCCGTAATCCGGTTGTGGCCAACCGAGCCTGTTCCGAATAGCTATTTCGGTTTGGTGCAGAGGCTTGTTGATGCGGTGCCGCGTATCGATGCTGTGAAGCGATCATCGTGCATTGAGGGTGCACGGATGGCTTTTGCCCGAGTCAAACCATTCTGGGGGAGATGAAGGCCATCGTTGTTGTGACGAAGAGTCCACCCAAAGGCAAGGACTGCGCAGAACCGGAGCATTATTTTGAAGACGTCCTAGAGGCCACCCGCTTTATAGAGGGCCAGTGCTCGAAAGACATAATGTTCGAGTGAGGTGTATGAAAATTGTAAAAGACAATTTTATAGTTAATCTATTTATGTTTTGCTTGAAAGCTTGAATTCCTCCTATGCGGCCGTTTTGATATAATCTGAAAGTTTTCCAGTCATTGGCTTCAGCCCCCTCGTAGGAAGTACGGGGTGTTCGAAAAGGCATTTAATCACTGTTTATCCAACGTCTTGGTCCATGAAGGAGGTGATAATGCGGCGAACCAGACAATCGGACTATAGGCCGTTAACGCTTTCACTTAGCCATAGGAGTTTTATTGTGGGGCTACGACATAGCCCCTGGTATGTATGCGGCGTATGGTGCCTTACATATTTGATCTGAAAAAGATCCCTCATGTGACATGGAGAATCGCTAAGGATTCCAAGAAGTCGTCAAGTGGTTGACCAGCTCACGCCGCATCATGACAGTTAGTTTTCAGCTTTCTCTACTGAGGTGCTCGTCCGGTTTGACCAGGGCACAATCGCAGTAGTTCTCCCTTTACTACCCTAGCCGATAGAGCGGAACATAGGGTAGCAAGCACAGGAGCCGGGCAAACCAACTATTAACCCAAGACAATGATTCGGAGCTGATGCATATAAGGCCAAACTTGCAACGCCGAAGTATGCTATAGAGTTGTTCGGACTTTTACTGGCAACTCATTTGTTCCCACACCAAGCCCCTAGCAGGTTATGCCAAGGTATTTCTGTGAAATAACCGTAGGAGCCATATTTGTTGGGGAAACAATGTAGATGATTAGTTCGGATATTGTTTAATGGGAACTGAGCAAAATATGCCAATGATTACTTATGATATATATATATATATATATATATAAGCCATCCTCCCGGCTATTTGACATGCTCGGGGTTGGAGGCGGAGGAACAGGCATAGTACGGGCTCGAGAAATAAAGAGTGCGGTCTACAAAAAGTTATTTTGGACCTCCTGTCACACGTCTGCGCCGCCAGTCCTCGGTGGGGGGAATCCTTGATGGAAATAGCCCCTTAGGTGAGTGTACGGATCCGGACTCCGATAGAGTCAGTTTCCGATGTTTATCCTGTTCGTCACCTGTTTTTAAAGGATAGCGAAGAAAGAAATAAAAAGAAAATAAATAATAATAAAAAAAGTTTCTGGAGTGCTTGCAGGATTCTCCGTATTGTGCTTCTGCCAATGTCCATGGTATCTTGAGTGCGTAATGATGCATGCGCGGTACAAACTTAATTTGTAGGTGTACGGAGTGGGCGGCGGAAGCCGGGTTGCTATTTCCGTTCTAGGAGTAGTTGATCCTCGGGTGGAGACTGCTTCTGACCCCAGGTGTTTTGTTGGTGAACCTTTCCGTCATCCCTGTCGCTTGGCGGCCTCCTCCCCCTGTGTTTGACGTTGAGCTTGCTGGCCTGTTTAAAGACCAAGCAGTTTATGTTGGTATGACTAGCTGGTTTATCGGGGTGGCCATGAATCTGGCACGGTCGGTCCAATATCCTGTCGAGGTTGGATGGTTCTTCTCGATTCGCCTTGAATGGCTTCTTCCGCTGACCGGGCTTGGAGTTGCTGAATCCGGCGTTGACCGGTGTGTCACCTGATCTTTCATTGTCATTGCGAATGTTGTTTTTGCTTCCTCGTGGCTTGCCGTTGCCGTCTCGGATTTCGGAGGTGCCCTGGTTGCTGGCGCTATTGCTTCTACGAGCAAGCCAGCTGTCTTCTCCCGTGCAAAAGCGGGTCATCAGAGTAGTGAGGGCTGTCATGGATTTAGGTCCTTCTTGGCCGAGGTGGCGTGCAAGCCATTCGTCCCGGACGCTGTGTCTGAAAGCCACAAGGGCTTCCGCGTCCGGACAATCGACGATTTGGTTCTTTTTGACTAAAAACCGAGTCCAGAGCTCACTGGCTGATTCTTCGGGCTGTTGGACAATGTGACTTAGGTCCTCGGCGTCCGGTGGCCGGACATGTGTTCCTCGGAAGTTATCGAGGAAGGCCTCTTCCAAGTCCTCCCAGCTGCCTATGGAATTTTTAGGCAGGCTGTTTAACCAGTACCGAGATGGTCCTTTTAGTTTTAGTGGGAGGTATTTAATGGCGTGGAGGTCGTCCCCATGTGCCATATGGATATGGAGGATGAAATCTTCTATCCATACCGCGGGATCGGTTGTCCCGTCGTATGATTCAATATTGACGGGTTTGAATCCTTCGGGGAATTCATGATCCATTACTTCATGAGTGAAGCAAAGCGGGTGTGTAGCGCTGATACGTCTCGAACGTATCTATAATTTTTTTATTGTTCCATGCTATATTATATCCTATTTTGGATATTACTGGGCTTTATTATACACTTTTATATTGTTTTTGGGACTAACCTATTAACTGGAGGCCCAGCCCAGAATTGCTGTTTTTTTGCCTATTTCAGAGTTTCACAGAAAAAGAATATCAAATGGAGTCCAAACGGAATGAAACCTTCGGGAACATGATTTTCGGAACGAACATGATCCAGAGAACTTGGACCCTACGACAAGAAAGCAACCAGGAGGGCACGAGGTAGGGGGCACGCCTACCCCCCAGGCACGCCCTCCACCCTCGTGGGGCCCACGTTGCTCCACCGACGTACTTCTTCCTCCTATATATACCTACGTACCCCCAAACTACCAGATACGGAGCCAAAACCCTAATTCCACCGCCGTAACTTTCTATACCCATGAGATCCCATCTTGGGGCCTTTCGGAGCTCCACCGGAGGGGGCATCGATCACGGAGGGCTTCTACATCAACACCATAGCCTCTCCGATGAAGTGTGAGTAGTTTACTTCAGACCTTCGGGTCCATAGTTATTATCTAGATGGCTTCTTCTCTCTTTTTGGATCTCAATACAAAGTTCTCCCCCTCTCTCATGGAGATCTATTCGATGTAATCTTCTTTTGTGGTGTGTTTGTTGAGACCGATGAATTGTGGGTTTATGATCAAGTTTATCTATGAACAATATTTGAATCTTCTCTAAATTCTTTTATGTATGATTGGTTATCTTTGCAAGTCTCTTCGAATTATCAGTTTGGTTTGGCCTACTAGATTGATCTTTCTTGCAATGGGAGAAGTGCTTAGCTTTGGGTTCAATCTTGCGGTGTCCTTTCCCAGTGACAGTAGGGGCAGCAAGGCACGTATTGTATTGTTGCCATCGAGGATAACAAGATAGGGTTTATTTCATATTTGTAACACCCTCGATGCGACTATATCTCCCACGTGTCGAGGCACGACTTAGAGGCATAATCGCATTGAAGGCATATGTCGCAAGTTAGGCAATCTTCACAACATCCCATGTAATATAGATAATAAAAGGGGAGATAACATAGTTGGCTTACACTCGCCACGTCAATCAAGTACATAAATAACATTACATCATCCAAACACTCATGGCCCGACTACGGCGCCAAAATAAAACATAACCCAACATGCGACACGGTCCCGATCACCCCCAACTGGGCACCACTATTGATCATCAGGAAAGGAAACATAGTATCGTTGAGAGTCCTCGTCGAACTCCCACTTGAGCTCGAGCGCGTCACCTGGAGCGGAATCATCAGGCCCTGCATCTGGTGTAATAGTAATCTGTGAGCCACAGGGACTCAGCAATCTCGCACCCTCGCGATCAAGACTATTTAAGCTTATAGGTAAGGCAAGGTAAATATGTGGAGCTGCAGCAAGCGACTAGCAAATATGGTGGCTATCCTGTTCGCAAAAGAGAGCGAGAAGAGGAGGCAAAGTGCGAGCGAGAAACTAGAGAGCAACCTGCGCAAGCATTACTCCAACACCGTGTCCACTTCCCGGACTCCGCCGAGAAGAGGCCATCACAGTAACACACTCAGTTGATTCATTTTAATTAAGTTAAGGTTCAAGTTATCTACAACCAGACATTAACAAATTCCCATCTTCCCATAACCGCGGGACGGCTTTTGAAAGTTCAAATCCCTGCAGGGGAGTCCCAACTTATCCCATGACAAGCTCTCACGGTCAACGACGGAATAGACCTCCTCCTGAGACGTTCCGATCAGACTCGGTATCTCGGTTCTTCAAGACACTTAGTTGCCCCTGGTGGCCACCGGCAGCTGACAGGTGGACCAACACTCAGAGGAGCACTGACCCAGGGGGGGGGGTTAAAATAATATGACCCTCGGGCTCCGGAAACCCAAGGGAAAAAGAGGCTAGATGGCAAATGGTAAAACCAAGGTTGGGCATTGCTGGAAAAGCTTTAATCAAGGTGAACTATCAAGGGGTTCCCATTATAACCCAACCGCGTAAGGAACGCAAAAATCCGGGAACATAACACCGATATGACGGAAACTAAGGCGGCAAGAGTGGAACAAAACACTAGGCGAGAGGCTGAGCCTTCCACCCTTTACCAAGTATATAGATGCAGATAACAAGATAATATAATGATATCCCAACAAGTAAATAAATGTTCCAACAAGGAACGGTCTCCAATCTTCACCTGCAACTAGCAACGCTATAAGAGGGGCTGAGCAAAGCGGTAACATAGCCAATCAACGGTATGCTAGGACAAGGTGGGTTAGAGGTTTGACATGGAAATTTGGGAGGCTTGAAAGCAAGTGGTAGGCATCGTAGCATTGGCATAGCAAAAGAGCGAGCAATCTAGCATAGCAAAGATAGTAGTGATTTCGAGGGTATGATCATCTTGCCTGCAAGGTTGTCAGAGTTGACTGGATCCTCGAAAGCAAACTCAACGGGCTCCTCGTTAGCGAACTCGTCTCCCGGCTCTACCCAAACAATACAAACAAGCAACAAGGACACAATCAACCACGTGCAAGGATCAAACAATATGATGCAAGGATGGTATGCTATGCGGGATGCGATGCGGGATGCATATGCAAGATTTGACAAGGGATGCATGAACCTGGCCTCAACATGGGAATCCAAGTGTGCCACTGGAAAGATGAGATGAAATCACTTGAAAACGATATAAAGAACGCCGGAATCGGAGTTACGGTTTGGAAATGGCAAGCAATTCAAATATGACCACGTTCTGCGATTTACAGCAAGTAGCCATCTAAATGCAACAATATGAACATGCTACAACACCCAAACATGACAACAAAATACATGGCAGGGATGCATTCATGATGCTTAACAAAAGTCTAGCACTGAGCTACGGCCAATTCATTCATTAACAGGTTCAAACAAGCATGGTAAAAATGCATATGGCAAACAGATTTCAGACTTAGTGAAATTAACACTTGTCTGGAATTTCAGATCAGATAGCACTCTTCGGAGCAACAAAACTACATGCTACAGGACCTGAACATGGCAAAGTAAAGCATGGCATGGAGCTACTCAAAGATCTTAACAAAAGTCCCTTAGTGACCTTGAGCCAAAAGGGATCATAAAATACAATTGCAAACATGTGAACATGGCAAAAACATAATCAGTTCTCAGACTTAGTGAAAACTGGCACATGCTGAAAACAGATTCAAGTAGGCATGTTTACGAGCTCGATGCACTCACTACAGAGCAAGTCATGATAATCTAAGTATACACCAACCAAGAATACACAAAATGCAAGCTATACATGGCAAGAACAATAGCATAGCATGCACGGATCAACTACAATATCATCGGCAAAATCGCTAACAAGTAGACAATCTGCCCAGATTCACGAAGTAGCAAAAGTAGAGCTCGATTGACTCAAGCTAGGGTGATCCATAATTGCAAAAAAAGACATGGATGGATAGAGCACTACAATATTAACAAAACATCCTTACTGATCATCCTCAAAAGAGGCACGGATCACTAGGAAACAACATGAACATATGGCATCATGAGATAAACAGCTCAAGGACTTGTGGAAATGCTAAGTCCCTGAAATCAGCATTACCAAGAGCCTCACTTTGCAAGCTCATGCTAGTCACCACACACATCACAAAAATACATGGGTTGCACCTCTGGAAAGATGGCAAAACCCTTAACAAAACATATGTAGAGCTCATGGGCATATCATGCACACAATAATCATGGCAAAAATGACAAATATCTAAATGGAGTAGCAAATCTGACAAATATCTCAAGTAGCACTCTTCTAACAGCATTTCGGGCATCAAGATGAACTCAAATGAAAATGATGCAATGGAATGAAATGATGTGCTCTCTTAGTCGAACATTTTGATATGCTATATGCCCAAAACAGATTTACGAATGCAAAGTTACGATGCGATGAACAGGAGCATATGAACTAGGGTTTCGGGAGAAAGTCAACCACGTCTGGATCTGGATCTGGGATCACTGTAGCATCACGCGAACCGAGGATCGCCGGAAATGGCGATGTGGCCACCGGAGTTGACGAGGAGGCGGCGGGGAGGCGCTCCCGGGCCGGATCTCGCCGGATCCGGCCGCCGGGAGCCGGAGTGGTGGCGGGGCGGCGCTCCACGGCGAGGTGAGGCAGCGAGGGGGCTCCGGCCGGCGCGGGCGCGGCGCGGCTGAGGAGCTCCGGGCGGTGGCCGGCAATGGCGCCGCGGCGGCCGGGCGCGGGGGCGGCGAACGGTGGAAGGAGGCGGCGGAGGCCGGGCCGGGAGGGCCCCGCACGGGCCTCGCGGGCCCGCGGGGTCGGCGGCGAACTGGGGACTGGCCCAGGGACACGTGGCGCGGCGCGATTCGTCCGACGGAGCCGGGCGGACACGTCCGACGCGCGGATTTTTGTCCGGCGGCGGCGGGAGGAGTTTTTCTAGGGTTAGGGGGAGAGGAGACCCGGGATTTTCGAGAGGGGATCTATATATAGGCATAGAGGGAGCTAGGAGTGTCCAAATGAGGTGCGGTTTTCGTCCACGCGATCGTGATCGAACGCTCTAAATGATGGAGAAGGTTTTGATGGGTTTTGGACCAAAATGGAGGGGTGTTGGGCTGCAACACACACGAGGCCTTTTCGGTCCCTCGGTTAACCGTTGGAGTATCAAACGAAGTCCAAATGGTACGAAACTTGACAGGCGGTCTACCGGTAGTAAACCAAGGCCGCTTGTCAAGTCTCGGTCCAATCCGGAAATGTTTAATCCCCACACACGAAAGAAAGGTAGAAATGACCACCGGAGGAGAACGAAGCGCCAGAATGCAAAACGGACAACGGGGAAAAAGCTCGAATGCATGAGATGAACACATATGCAAATGCAATGCACATGACGACATGATATGAGATGCATGACAATGATAACAACACACAGAGACAAAGACCCAAACCCGAGAAAATAAAATAACTTAACGCCGGAAACGGCAAGAGTTGGAATACATATTGGGAAAGTCATAAACGGGGTGTTACAATATTGCATGAGTTTATCCCTCTACATCATGTCATCTTGCTTAAAGCATTACTCTGTTCTTTTGAACTTAATACTCTAGATGCATGTTGGATAGCGGTCGATGTGTGGAGTAATAGTAGTAGATGCAGGCAGGAGTCGGTCTACTTGTCTCGGACATGATGCCTATATACATGATCATACCTAGATATTCTCATAACTATGCTCAATTATGTCAATTGCTCAACAGTAGTTTGTTTATCCATCGTAATACTTATGCTCTCGAGAGAAGCCACTAGTGAAACCTATGGCCCCCGGGTCTATTTTTCATCATACTAATCTTCCGTCAACAAGCTATTTCCTTTTCCGTTTATTTTGCTTTCTTTACTTTGCATCTTTATCATAAAAATACCAAAAATCTTATCTTATCATATCTATCAGATCTCACTTTCGTAAGTGACCGTGAACAGATTGACAACCCCTTTATTGTGTTGGTTGCGAGGATTTTATTTGTTTGTGTAGGTGCGAGGGACTGGTGCGTGGCCTCCTACTGGATTGATACCTTGGTTCTCAAAAACTGAGGGAAATACGTACGCTACTTTGATGCATCACCCTTTACTCTTCAAGGGAAAACCAACGCGGTGCTCAAGAGGTAGCAAGAAGGATTTCTGGCGCCGTTGCCGGGGAGTCTACGCAAAAGTCAACATACCAAGTACCCATCACAAACCCTTATCTCCCGCATTACATTATTTTCCATTTGCCTCTCGTTTTCCTCTCCCCCACTTCACCCTTGCCGTTTTATTCACCCTCTCGCTCCGTCCTCCTTCTCTTTCTCTATTTGCCTCTTTTTGCGCGTCTCTTGTTTGCTTGTGTGTTGGATTGCTTGCTTGCCGTTATGGCTAGTCCCCTATCTTCCCCTTTGTCTCCCGAGTTTGAGGTTCTTCACTTCAAACAAAGACAAGGAGAAAACTTAAAAGATGCTTGGTTTAGAATGATGGGGTTTTATGTAATTGCACCCTAGAGGTGAATTTTAGAATTCTGCTTCACAACTTTTATGTTGGATTGAATTTGTCTCATAGACAACTCTTGGATTGCGTTGCCAAAGGCAATTTTATTGAAATTGATCCCAGTATTGCGCATGAAATTATAGAGGGTATAGTGGGAACATTACCCCAACAAAAGGGGCATTATCATACCCAAGAAGAAACGCAAGTTTTTGAGAAAATTTGCGAAGTAACCAAGATTTTACAAAAATCTCTTGAACCTCTTAAGAGTGTTAGCGGGAATCTCAACCGCATGAATATGTTGATTACCCTTTGAAATAAGCGTTTGGATTCTTTAGATCTCAAAATTTCCAAATATGAGGGGAAACGTAAGGAACCTCCCGGATTCGAGCATAACTCCGCAAAAAAATTAAAGACCCAAGATGATATTACCTAGACCTATCGTTGCTTTTATGCCTAGCTAGGGGCGTTAAACGATAGCGCTTGTTGGGAGGCAACCCAATTTTATTTTTATTCCCTGCTTTTTGCTCATGTTTAGTAATAAATAATTTATCTAGCCTCTGTTTTGGTTGTGTTTTTTGTGTTTAATTAGTGTTTGTGCCAAGTAGAACCATTGGGAAGACTTGGGGAAAGTCTTTTTAATCTTGCTGTAAAAAACAGAAACTTTAGCACTCACGAGAATTGCTGCCATTTTTATTTGGAAAATGCTATTTAGTTAATTATTTTTGCAGATGATTATAATAGATAAATTACTCACGTCAAGAAATTTATTTTAGAATTTTTGGGGTTCCATAACTTGCGTTAGCTACAGATTACTACAGATTGTTCTGTTTTTGACAGATTCTGTTTTTTGTGTTTTTTTTTGCTTATTTTGATGAATCTATGGCTAGTAAAATAGTTTATAAACCATAGAGAAGTTGGAATACAGTAGGTTTAACACCAATATAAATAAATAATGAGTTCATTACAGTACCTTGAAGTGGTGTTTTGTTTTCTTTCGCTAACGGAGCTCACGAGATTTTCTACTTTAAGTTTTGTGTTGTGAAGTTTTCAAGTTTTGGGTGAAAGATTTGATGGATTATGGAACAAGGAGTGGCAAGAGCCTAATATTGGGGATTCCCATGGCACCCCAAGATAATCTAAGGACACCCAAAATCCCAAGCTTGGGGATGCCCCGGAAGGCGTCCCCTCTTTCGTCTACTTCTATCGGTAACTTTTCTTGGAGCTATATTTTTATTTACCACATGATATGTGTTTTGCTTGGAGCGTCTTATATTATTTGAGTCTTTATTTGTTAGTTTTCCACAATCATCCTTGCTGTACACACCTTTTGAGAGAGACACACATGATTCGGAAATTGTTAGAATACTCTATGTGCTTCACTTATATCTTTTGAGTTATATAGTTTTTGCCCTAGTGCTTCACTTATATCTTTTAGGGCACGGTGGTGGATTTGTTTTATAGAAACTATTGTCCTCTCATGCTTCACTTAGATTATTTTGAGAGTCCTACAAAACAGCGTGGTAATTTTCTTTAATTATGTTGGGCATTCAAGATTAATAAAAAAATTTCTTATGAGTGTGTTGAATACTATGAGAAGTTTGATACTTGATAATTGTTTTGAGATATTGAGATGGTGATATTAGAGTCGTCCTAGTTGAGTAGTTGTGAATTTGAGAAATGCTTGTGTTGAAGTTTGTGATTCCCGTAGCATGCCCGTATGGTGAACCGTTATGTGAAGAAGTTGGAGCATGATTTATTAATTTATTGTCTTCCTTATGAGTGGCGGTCGGGGACGAGCGATGGTCTTTTCCTACCAATCTATCCCCCTAGGAGCATGCGCGTAGTACTTTGCTTCGATAACTAATAGATTTTTGCAATAAGTATGTGGGTTCTTTATGACTAATGTTGAGTCCATGGATTATATGCACTCTCACCCTTCCACCATTGCTAGCCTCTCTAATACCGCGCACCTTTCATCAGTATCATACACCCACCATATACCTTCCTCAAAACAGCCACCATACCTACCTATCATGGCATTTCCATAGCCATTCCGAGATATATTGCCATGCAACTTTCCACCGTTCCGTTTACTATGACACGCTCCATCATTGTCATATTGCTTTGCATGATCATCTAGTTGACATTTTAGTTGTGGCAAAGCCACCGTTCATAATTCTTTTGTACAAGTCACTCATGCATCATTGCTATCCCGGTATACTGCCGGAGGCATTCATATAGAGTCATACTTTGTTCTAGTATCGAGTTGTAATCATTGAATTGTAAATAAATAGAAGTGTGATGATCATCATTCATAGAGTATTGTCCCAAAAAAAAGGAGAAAGGCCAAAAAAAGGGAAGGCCCAAAAGTATGAAACAATTGCTTGGCTTGTCATCGGGGTTGTGCATGATTTAAATACTTTGTGTGGTGAAGATGGAGCATAGCCAGACTATATGATTTTGTAGGGATAACTTTCTTTGGCCATGTTATTTTGAAGAGACATAATTGCTTAGTTAGTATGCTTGAAGTATTATTATTTCTATGTCAATATTGAACTTTTGTCTTGAATCTTTCGGATCTGAATATTCATACCACAATTAAGAGAATTACATTGAAATTATGCCAAGTAGGATTCCACATAAAAAATTCTGTTTTTATCATTTACCTACTCGAGGACGAGCAGGAATTAAGCTTGGAGATGCTTGATACGTCTCCAATGTATCTATAATTTTTAATTGTTCCATGCTATATTATATCCTGTTTTGGACAATATTGGGCTTTATTATACACTTTTATATTATTTTTGGGACTAACCTATTAACCAGAGGCCCAACCTAGAATTGTTGTCTTTTTTGCCTATTTCAGAGTTTCGCAGAAAAAGAATATCAAACAGAGTCCAAACGGAATGAAACCTTCGGGAACGTGATTTTCGGAACGAACATGATCCAGAGGTCTTAGACCATACGTCAAGAAAGCAACCAGGAGGGCACGAGGTAGGGGGCGCGCCTACCCCCCAGGCGCGCTCTCCACCCTCATGGGGCCCACGTTGCTCCACCGACATACTCCTTCCTCCTATATATACCTACGTACCCCCAAACTACCAGATACGGAGCCAAAACCCTAATTCCACCGCCGTAACTTTCTGTACCCGTGAGATCCCATCTTGGGGCCTTTTCCGGAGATCCTCCAGAGGGGGCATCGATCACGGAGGGCTTCTGCGTTAACACCATAGCCTCTCCGATGAAGTGTGAGTAGTTTACTTCAGACCTTCGGGTCCATAGTTATTAGCTAGATGGCTTCTTCTCTCTTTTTGGATCTCAATACAAAGTTCTCCCCCTCTCTTGTGGAGATCTATTCGATGTAATCTTCTTTTGCGGTGTGTTTGTTGAGACCGATGAATTGTGGGTTTATGATCAAGTTTATCTATGAACAATATTTGAATCTTCTCTGAATTCTTTTATGTATGATTGGTTATCTTTCCAAGTCTCTTCGAATTATCAATTTGGTTTGGCCTACTAGATTGATCTTTCTTGCAATGGGAGAAGTGCTTAGCTTTGGGTTCAATCTTCGTAAGTGACCGTAAATGGATTGACAACCCCTTTATTGCGTTGGTTGCGAGTGAAAGATCATGGATGTCGCCTAGAGGGGGGGGGGTGAATAGGCACTTTAAAATAATTATAGTTTAGGCTTGAACAAATGCGGAATAAACCTAGCAGTTAATTTGCCAAACACAAAACCTAAAACAACTAGGCTTACCTATGTGCACCAACAACTTATGCTAAGCAAGATAAGCAACTATGTGATAGCAAGATATATGACAAAGAACAATACGGCTATCACAAAGTAAAGTGCATAAGTAAAGGGCTCGGGTAAGAGATAACCGAGGCACGCGGAGACGATGATGTATCCCGAAGTTCACACCCTTGCGGATGCTAATCTCCGTTTGGAGCGGTGTGGAGGCACAATGCTCCCCAAGAAGCCACTAGGGCCACCGTAATCTCCTCACGCCCTCGCACAATGCAAGATGTCGTGATTCCACTAAGGGACCCTTGAGGGCGGTCACCGAACCCGTACAAATGGCAACCCTTGGGGGCGGTCACCAAACCCGTACACTTTGGCAACCCTTGGGGGCGGTCACCGGTACCCGTCAAATTGCTCGAGGCGATCTCCACAACCTAATTGGAGACCCGGACGCTTGCTCGAAGCTTTACACCACAATGATTGAGCTCCGAACACCACCAACCATCTAGGGCGCCCAAGCACCCAAGAGGAACAAGCTCAAGGGTACCAAGCACCCAAGAGTAATAAGCTTCTCAACTTGTAACTTCCACGTATCACGTGGAGAACTCAAACCGATGCACCAAATGCAATGGCAAGGGCACACGGAGTGCCCAAGTCCTTCTCTCTCAAATCCCACCGAAGCAACTAATGCTAGGGAGGAAAATGAGAGGAAGAACAAGAAAGAGAACACCAAGAACTCCAAGATCTAGATCCAAGGGGTTCCCCTCACATAGAGGAGAAAGTGATTGGTGGAAATGTGGATCTAGATCTCCTCTCTCTTTTCCCTCAAAAACTAGCAAGAATCCATGGAGGGATTGAGAGTTAGCAAGCTCGAAGAAGGTCAACAATGGGGGAAGAACACGATCTCAAGAGATAAGGTTGAATGGGGAAGAAGACCCCCTTTTATCGGAGCACCCGAATCCAACTGTTATGTGCTCAGTCCGCGCACGAGCGGTACTACCGCTCAGGGGAGCGGTACTACCGCCCGGGAGGTAGAACACGGAGAGCGGAGCGAAACAGAGTGCGTGGCGGAGCTGTATGAGCGGCACTACCGCTGGAGCCAACGGTACTACCATTGGCCGCAGCGGTACTGCCGCTTGGGACAGCGGTACTACCGCTTGTGGCGATAAGCGGTACTGCCGCTCCGGCCCGGCGGTACTACCGCTGGGACCGCGCACAATGCCTACCACAAGCACAAGGAGAAGGAACAGAGAGGAGGGCCATTGAGCGGCACTAGGGGTGGTGGTAGCCGCGGTACTACTGCACATGAGCGGTACTACCGCTCCTACTGCCGCTGAACCCGACACGAGAAAACCACGTCTCGAGTCGAGGCGGTACCAGCGCGGAACCGGAGCCGTACTACCGCTTATGGCCATGGGCGGTACTACCGCTGTGGCCATCCTTAAGCCACTTCCACGAAAGCAAGTAAACTCCAGGGAAGACCAGAACTGCCATAACTTCTGCATATGAGCTCCGAATTGAGAAAACTCAAGCTTGTTAGATACAAGACGGCGAGTAGTATAGACGATGCATATAGAGGAGTGAAACCTCCAACCGAGAAGAACCGGCAAAACCTCCAACATCGAAAATATCATAGATGATGCATGTGAACTCCGTTTTCGATGAACTCGAGCTTATCACCAAGATGACCAGAAGCTCCAAAACTCACAAAGAGAAGAACCAAATAAGAACCAATAAATATGATGCAAGGATGCAATGGTTTGAGCTCTCTACAACGATACGATCAAGCTACTCATCGAGAGCCCCCCTTGATAGTACGGCAATTGATCCTATAACCCGGTCTCCCAACTACCATCATGAGACCGGTAAAATAGAAAACCTACCAAGGGTAAACCTTTTCCTTGTACATGGTCCACTTGAGCTAGATGATGACGATCTTGACTCGCTCAAGTTGGACCACCTTTCTTGATTGGGTTGACTCGATGAAGACTAGTTGATTTCTCCCCCATACTCCACTATGTGTGAGCCACTCTTACGCACATCTTCACAAGTCCATTGTCACCACAAAGGACGGCACGCTTCAAGCATTTGATCTCTTTGTGATGCTCCACTTGAACTTGCACACCGCAACCTTTCTTGATTGTGTTGACTTGATGAAGACTAGTTTTTTGCTCCCCCATACTCCACTATGGGTGAGCCACTCTTTCGCACATCTTCACAAGTCCATTGTCACCACAAAGGACGGCAAGCTTCAAGCATTTGATCTCTTCGTGATGCTCCACTTGAACTTGCACACCGCAACCTAACCCCACAAAGAACCCTCACGAAGACCATGGGTTAGTACACTTACCATACCATGGGATCACTTGATCCCTCTCGGTACATCTTCTACGCTTTGTGGGTTGATCAACTTGATTCACTCTTTGACTTAGTCTTGATCAACCTCTCACAAGACCAATCTTTAGGTAATTCCTTGAATAGCACCTTGGTCGACACAAACTTTCCTTGAAACCAACACATGTACTCCAAGAAAAGCCTATGGACAAAACCTTCAAATATAACTCAAGGCAACCATTAGTCCATAGAGATTTTCATCAATTACCAAAACCAAACATGGGGGCACCGCATGTTCTTTCAGCGAGGATTTTATTTGTTTGTGTAGGTGCGAGGGACTCGTGCGTGGCCTCCTACTGGATTGATACCTTGGTTCTCAAAAACCGAGGGAAATACTTACGCTACTTTGCTGCATCACCCTTTCCTCTTCAAGGAAAAACCAACGCAGTGCTCAAGAGGTAGCAATCGCCTCTATGTTGGGCCACACTGCGACGTAACTCCGAAGGAGTCCCTTTGCAGTTTTTGGCTCGGGCGTGGCGAGGTTTGACACGTCCGAATAGGTAGCCATCGTCGCGTGTCGAAGCATGATTTCATGATCCGCAGATCGGTCTTGCGTGTACTGCTCTATTGTCCAAGTCCCTCTGCAGGTTGTCTGGGTAATCGTGACCTGCGTTGTTCTTGCCTTTACGATGAGGTGGAGCGGTCTGGTGTCCGGCTTGAGTTGTTTCTTTATCTGGACAGAGTTGTGGGCGACCTGCCGCATTGTGTGACAATGGTATGGGCTCCACCGCCCCGTCATCGGACTGGTATAGCAATCTGTGCTTTGGGTAGCTTTTGGCTAGGCCACTAAGGCCGTATTCTTCGGCGACCAGGACTTCGGTCCATCTATCATTGAGTAGGTCTTGGTCAGCTTGAAGCTGCTACTGCTTCTTTTTCAGGCTCCTTGCCGTAGCTATCAGCCTGCGCTTGACGCGCTCCTGCTCGAGGGGCTCTTCGGGTATAATTAAGTCTTCGTCACCGAGGATTACCTCATCTTCGGAGAGTGGAAGGTAGTTGTCGTCCTCCGAACCGTCTCTGGGCGGGGCCTGTTCATCAGGGCTGGCTTGCCGGTTTTCCTTTTCCTCCTGCTCGGATATTGCTCCCACAGGGTCTTCATTGCTTACGGCGCCGTCCAGAGTACTATTTTCTCTGGTGCCATCGTTGCTGCGGCGTGACTTGGGGCGGCGCTTGGGGTGCCGGAACTTAGATGTGTCTCAGGAGTTTTAACTGGATCTCTCTTGTCCTTGCCGCGAGGATTTTTAAGTGTATCGGTTATGTAAACGTCATATGAAGAGGTGGCCGTCCCACGCCTGATGACTGGCGGGTCTTGGCCTTGCTCCTTATCGGCATCGTCGTCTAGACCGTCAATGTCTTCGGAGCCAGAAGCAAGCATGTCGGTTAAATCCTCGACATTGGCTATGAAGTGGGTGGCGGGTGGGAAGCAAAATTTCCCATCATCAGCCTTTGGCTCGAACCGAAGATAGTTCGGCTGTGAGTCCTTCTCCAAGGACAAATTCTTTAAAGAGTTTAGCACATCACCCAAAGGTGTGTGCTGGAAGATGTCCGCGGCACTAAACTCGATGATTAATAACCGATCCAGCTCGGTGTCTGGGAGCGCGCAAGGTTCAGAACTTATAGCTGGAAACGAGTCCGAAATTCTGTTGAAGCTGATATTGCCTGGTGTTGAGTTTGTGTGTGGCTCCAACACCGCGGACTCTATGGCCTCAGATGGCACGATCTGCTCCGGTTCTAAGGCCATTGCAGCAACAGGGACCATCTCCTGGATGTGATCCGATGACAGATTTAAGTCATGTTCATTGGGGCGAGGGGGAGCGATCGTTGCGGTCTCAAATCCATTGAAGATCAAGTCTCCACTAATATCCGTGATATAGTTCAAGATTCCAAATCTGACCTGGTGGCCAGGGGCATAGCTATCGATCTGCTCCAGATGGCCAAGCGAGTTGGCCCGCAGTACGAAGCCGCCGAACATGAAAATCTGTCCGGGGAGGAAGGTTTCTCCTTGGACAGCGACACTATAGACGATTGAAGGGGCCATCGAACCTTTCGTTGATAGCACAGTGGAACTCTCAATGAAAGCACCAATGTCGGTGTCAAAACCGGCGAATCTCGGGTAGGGGGTCCCGAATTGTGCGCCTAGGATCGATGGTAACAGGAGACGGGGGACTTGATGTTTACCCAGGTCCGGGCCCTCTCTATGGAGGTAATACCCTACTTCCTGCTTGATTGATCTTGATGAATATGAGTATTACAAGAGTAGATCTACCACGAGATCGTAATGGCTAAACCCTCGAAGCCTAGCCTGTATGACTATGGTAATGAATATATCCTTTCCGGACTAACCCCTCCGGTTTATATAGACACGGGGGGGGGGGGTCTAGGGTTACATAGAGTCGGTTACATAAGAAGGAATCTTCATAGTCGGTCACCAAGCTTGCCTTCCACGCCAAGGAGAGTCCAATTCGGACACGGGTATAGTCTTCATGTCTTCACAGCCCATCAGTCCGGCCCATGGATAACAGGCCGGATGCCCGAGGACCCCTTAGTCCAGGACTCCCTTACCACCCACCGTCCACGAGGGTGGGGGGCGCGCCCTACCCCCTTGGGCGCGCCCCTGCCTCATGGGCCCCCTGGTGGCCCTCTGATACGTCTCCAATGTATCTATAATTTTTGATTGCTCCATGCTATATTATCTACTATTTTGGGCAATATTGGGATTTATTATCCACTTTTATATTACTTTCGGGACTAACCTATAAACCGGAGGCCCAGCCCAGATTTGCTGTTTTTGCCTATTTCAGTGTTTCGAAGAAAAGGAATATCAAACGGAGTCGAAACGGAACGAAATCAACTGGAGAAGTTATTTTTGGAAGGAAACCTACCGGATAGACTTGGACCCTACGCCATAAGATGAAGGAGGAGCTCACGAGGGTAGGGGCGCGCCTACCCCCCTGGGGCGCGCCCCCCTGCCTCGTGGCCCCCCCTTCGGTCCACCGACGTACCTCCTGCACCCATATATACCTACGTAACCTAAAACTTCCAGAATGAAGATTAGATCGGGAGTTCCGCCGCCAGAAGCCTCCGTAGCCACCAAAAACCAATCGGGACCCTGTTCCGGCACCCTGCCAGAGGGGGAACCCTCACCGGTGGCCATCTTCATCATCCCGGTGCTCTCCATGATGAGGAGGGAGTAGTTCTCCCTCGGGGCTGAGGGTATGTACCAGTAGCTATGTGTTTGATCTCTCTCTCTCTCTCTCTCTCTCGTGTTCTTGATTCGGCACGATCTTGATGTAACGCAAGCTTTGCTATTATAGTTGGATCTTATGTTTCTTCTCCCCTTCTACTCTCTTGTAATGGATTGAGTTTTCCCCTTGAAGTAATCTTATCGGATTGAGTCTTTAAAGATTTGAGAACACTTGATGTATGTCTTGCCGTGCGTATCTGTGGTGACAATGGGATATCATGTGATTCACTTGATGTATGTTTAGGTGATCAACTTGTGGGTTCCTCTCATGAACCTATGCATAGGGGTTGGCACACGTTTTCGTCGTGATTCTCCGGTAGAAACTTTGGGGCACTCTTTGAGGTCCTTTGTGTTGGTTGAATAGATGAATATGAGATTGTGTGACGCATATCGTATAATCATACCCACGGATACTTGAGGTGACATTGGAGTATCTAGGTGACATTAGGGTTTTGGTTGATTTGTGTCTTAAGGTGTTATTCTAGTATGAACTCTAGGGCTGTTTGTGACACCTATAGGAATAGCCCAACGGATTGATTGGAAAGAATAACTTTGAGGTGGTTTCGTACCCTACCATAATCTCTTCGTTTGTTCTCCTCTATTAGTGACTTTGGAGTGACTCTTTGTTGCATGTTGAGGGATTGTTATGTGATCCAATTATTTTAGTATTGTTGAGGGAACTTACACTAGCGAAAGTATGAACCCTAGGCCTTGTTTCCTATCATTGCAATACCGTTTACGCTCACTTTTATCATTCATTACCTTGCTGTTTTTATAATTTCAGATTACAAATACCTTTATCTACTATCCATATACCACTTGTATCACCATCTCTTCGCCGAACTAGTGCACCTATACAATTTACCATTGTATTATGTGTGTTGGGGACACAAGAGACTCTTTGTTATTTGGTTGCAGGGTTGCTTGAGAGAGACCATCTTCATCCTACGCCTCCTACGGATTGATAAACCTTAGGTCATCCACTTGAGGGAAATTTGCTACTGTCCTACAAACCTCTGCACTTGGAGGCCCAATAACGTCTACAAGAAGAAGGTTGTGTAGTAGACATCACCCTCCGATGCCCATCTTTGGCTATATGGAGTCTTTCATCAAGGAAAAAATCATAAGAAAGCTTTCGGGAAGAAACTCCGCTGCCACAAGGCGGAACCTTGGCAGAACCAATCTAGGGCTCCGGCAGAGCTTTTCTGCTGGGGAAACTTCCCTCCGGGAGGGGGAAATCATCAGCATCGTCATCACCAACGATCCTCTCATCGGGAGGGGGTCAATCTCCATCAACATATTCACCAGCACCATCTTATCTCAAACCCTAGTTCATCTCTTGTATCCAATCTTTGTATCCAAATCTCAAATTGGTACATGTGGGTTGCTAGTAGTGTTGATTACTCCTTGTAGTTGATGCTAGTTGGTTTACTTGGTGGAAGATCATATGTTCAGATCCCTTATGCATATTAATACCCCTCTGATTATGAACATGAATATGCTTTGTGAGTAGTTACGTTTGTTCCCGAGGACATGGGAGAAGTCTTGCTATAAGTAGTCATGTGAATTTGGTATTCGTTCGATATTTTGATGAGATGTATGTTGTCATCCCTCTAGTGGTGTCATGTGAACGTCGACTACATGACACTTCACCACTGTTTGGGCCTAGAGGGAGGCATTGGGAAGTAATAAGTAGATGATGGGTTGCTAGAGTGACAGAAGCTTAAACCCTAGTTTATGCGTTGCTTCGTGAGGGGCTGATTTGGATCCATATGTTTCATGCTATGGTTAGGTTTACCTTAATACTTTTGTTGTAGTTGCGGATGCTTGCAATGGGGGTTAATCATAAGTGGGATGCTTGTCCAAGTAAGGACAATACCCAAGCACCGGTCCACCCACATATCAAATTATCAAAGTACCGAACGCGAATCATATGAACGTGATGAAAACTAGCTTGACAATAATTCTCATGTGTCCTCGGGAGCGCTTTCCTTCATATAAGAGTTTGTCTAGGCTCGTCCTTTGCTACAAAAAGGATTGGGTCATCTTTCTGCACCTTATTTACTTTTATTACTTGCCACTCGTTATAAATTACCTTATCACAAAACTATCTGTTACCGATAATTTCAGTGCTTGCAGAGAATACCTTACTGAAAACTGCTTATCATTTCCTTCTACTCCTCGTTGGGTTCGACACTCTTACTTATCGAAAAGGCTACGATAGATACCCTACACTTGTGGGTCATCAAGACTCTTTTCTGGCGCCGTTGCCAGGGAGTGAAGCGCTTTTGGTAGGTGGAATTTGGTAAGGAAAAATTTATATAGTGTGCTGAAATTTACTATCACTTGTTACTATGGAAAATAATCCTTTGAGGGGCTTGTTCGGGGTATCTTCACCCCGACCAGTAGATCAAAGAGTTGCTCCTCAACCTACTGAAAATGTTTACTTTGAAATTCCTTCGGGTATGATAGAAAAACTGCTAGCTAATCCTTTTGCAGGAGATGGAACATTGCATCCCGATTTACACTTAATCTATGTGGATGCAGTTTGTGGATTATTTAAGCTTGCAGGTATGCCTGTTATCAAGAAGAAGGTCTTCCCTTTATCTTTGAAGGGAGAGGCATTGACATGGTATAGGCTATGTGATGATATTGGATCATAGAACTACCAACGATTGAAATTGGAATTTCATCAGAAGTTTTATCCTATGCATCTTGTTCATCGTGATCGTAATTATATATATAATTTTTGGCCTCGCAAAGGATAAAGCATCGCTCAAGCTTGAGGGAGGCTTAAGTCAATGTTATATTCATGCCCCAATCATGAACTCTCAAGAGAAATGATTATTCAAAAAAATTATGCTCGGTTTCTTTCAGTAATCGCTCCATGCTCGATACTTCTTATACTGGATCTTTTATGATGAAGACTATTGAATTCAAATGTGATTTATTGGAAAGAATTAAACGCAACTCTGAATATTAGGACCTCGACGAAGGTAAGGAGTTAGGTATAACACCTAAGTTTGATTATGTTAAATCTTTTATGGATACCGATGCTTTCCATGAATTTAGCACTAAATATGGACATGACTCTGAGATAGTAGATTCTTTCTATGAATCCTTTGCTACTCATGTTGATCTCCCTAAGGAGAAATGGTTTAAATATAAACCTCCCATTGAAGTAAAAGTAGTTGCACCTATTAAAGTTGAAGAAAAGACTATCACTTATGATGATCCTGTTGTTCCTGCTGCTTATATTGAGAAGCCACCTTTCCCTGTTAGAATAAAGGATCATGCTAAAGCTTCAACTGTAGTCAACAAAAGTAATATTAGGACACACAAACCCCCTGAGCAAGTTAAAGTTGAACCTAAAATTGCTATGGTTAAAGATCTCTTGGCCGATAATATTGATGGGCATGTTATTTACTTCTGCAATGAAGCTGCTAGAATTGCTAGACCTGATGCTAAAAATAAACATAGACCTGTTGTAGGCATGTCTGTTATTTCCGTCAAAATAGGAGATAATTGTTATCATGGCTTATGTGATATGGGTGCTAGTGCAAGTGCAATACCTCATTCCTTATACGAAGAAATTATGCATGATATTGCACCTCCTGAGATAGAAGATATCGATGTTACCATTAAACTTGCCAATAGAGATATGATACGTCTTCGTCGTATCTATAATTTTTGGTTGTTCCATGCCAATATTCTACAACTTTCATATACTTTTGGAAAATTTTATACTATTTTCCCCTGTTCAAGAATTCATCCGATTAACCAGTTAACTTGCCAATTAATCCCTACTCGTACGGTCACCGAGTAGCCAACAAACTGAAAAATCATCCGATTAATTAATTAAAAGGCCGATTAGCCGATTAATCTCTTACTCGCGAGCCAACTGAGCAGCTACCAGTTAACGATTTCCTCAACAATGCTATTTTTGGGACTAACATATTGATGCACTCCCAGTGCCAGTTCCTGTTTGTTGCATGTTTTTTGTTTCGCAGAAAATTCATACCAAACGGAGTCCAAACGGGATAAAACGTACAGAGATTTTTTTGGAATATATGCGATTTTTGGGAAGTGAAATCAACGCGAGACGATGCTCGAGGGGCCCACGAGGCAGGGGGCACGCCCCTGACCCTCGTGGCCACCCCGTAAGGCGGTTTATGCCCTTCTTCCGCCGCAAGAAAGCTAATATTCGGATAGAGATCGTGTTAAAATTTCAGCCCAATCGGAGTTACAAATCTCCGGGAATATAAGAAACAGTGAAAGGGTAGAATCTGAGAACACACAAACAACGAGAGACAGAGAGACAGATCCAATCTCGGAGGGGCTCTCGCACCTCCCACGCCATGGAGGCCAAGGACCAGAGGGGAAACCCTTCTCCCATCTAGGGAGGAGTTCAAGGAAGAAGAAGACGAAAGGGCCCCCTCTCCCCTTCTCTTCCGGTGGCGCCGAAACGCTGTCGTGGCCATCATCATCACTGCAATCTTCACCAACAACTTCACCACCATCATCACCAACTCTTCCCCCCTCTATGAAGCGGTGTAACCTCTCTCTTACGCATTGTAATCTCTACTTAAACATGGTGCTCAACGCTATATATTATTTCCAAATGATGTATGGCTATCCTATGATGTTTGAGTAGATCTGTTTTGTCCTAATGGTTATTTGATGATCGTGATTGGTTTGAGTTGCATGTTTTATTATTGGTGCTATCCTATGGTGCTCTCTGTGTCGCGCAAGCATGAGGGATCCCCGTTGTAGGGTGTTGTAATACGTTCATGATTCGCTTATAGTGGGTTGCCTGAGTGACTGAAACACAAACCCGAGTAAGGGGGTTGTTGCATATGGGATAAAGAGGACTTGATGCTTTAATGCTATGGTTGGGTTTTACCTTAATGATCTTTAGTAGTTGCGGATTCTTGCTAGAGTTCCAATCATAAGTGCACATGATCCAAGTAGAGAAAGCATGTTAGCTTATGCCTCTCCCTAATTCAAAATTGCAATAATGATTACCGGTCTAGTTATCGGTTGCCTAGGGACAAATAACTTTCTCGTAACAAAAAGTTCTCTACTAAAAATAACTTAGTTGTGTCTTTATCTAAACAGCCCTACCTTTTATTTACAGGCTCTTTATTACCTTGCAAACCTATCCAAAAACACCTACAAAGTACTTCTAGTTTCATACTTGTTCTAGGTAAAGCGAACACCAAGCGTGCGTCGAGTTGTATCGGTGGTCGATAGAACTTGAGGGAATATTTGTTCTGCCTTTAGCTCCTCGCTGGGTTCGACAATCTTACTTATCGAAAACTGTTGTGATCCCCTACACTTGTGGGTTATCAAGACCTTTTTCTGGCGCCGTTGCCGGGGAGCAATAGCGTGGGGTGAATATTATCGTGTGTGCTTGTTTGCTTTATCACTAAGTAATTTTTATTGTTTTTCTTAGTTGTTCTTTATCTTTAGTTATGGATATGGAACACGAAATAACAAAAAAATTAGTTGTACTTGCTACTCATGGAGATGGGGAACCTCCTAAAACCCTCGATGCTGGTTATGTGAAAGATATTATGTACTACTTTAATAATCCTGAGAAAACCCCATTCAATTATGTAATGGGAGTAACGTTGGATCAACGTGAATACTTTAGGGATTACCGCTTGACACAAAAAGGGAAACTATTAAGGGATCAAATTCATATATTGAATTGGTATGCTAGCCAACTATGCTTGAGATATGATTATACTTGTTGCTCTAGGATGAAGGCTCCACACCTTCCCTTTTTATGGGAACTTAATGATAATAAAACCTTAGCTTCTTATGCTAATGGTATATATGATTACTATGATGTGGAACAAATAGAAGAATTTGTTGCTTTTAAGGGTGCTTATGAAATTGAATCTATGTTTAAAGAGTTTGAAGATTTTGATAATTCGGTTTATAGACCTGAAAATTTAGCTATCCTTAAATATTGCTATGAGAATTATGAATACAATTCCGATATTAATGCACTTATTGAGAAAGTCTCCGCTGTCCAAGAAGAGACTAATACTTTGCAGGAATCTATGGAAGAAGAAGTTGATGAAACTGTGAGCTCATTGGATGAAAAAGATGAGGAGGAGAGCGAAGAACAAAAGGAGGAAGAGTGGATTGATCACCCGTGCCCACCTTCTAATGAGAGTAACTCTTCAACTCATACATTGTTTAATTCCCCTTCATGCTTACCGAAGGATGAATGCTATGATAATTACTATGATCCCGTTGATTCTTTTGAAATATCCCTTTTTAATGATGCTTGCTATGCTTGTGGCCAAGATGCCAGTATGAATTATGCTTATGGAGATGAACTTGCTATAGTTCCTTATGTTAAACATGAAATTGTTGCTATTGCACCCACGCATGATAGTCCTATTATCTTTTTGAATTCTCCCAACTACACTATATCGGAGAAGGTTGCACTTATTAAGGATTATATTCATGGTTGCCTTTTACCATTGCACATGATGATTTTGATGAATATAATATGCATGTGCTTGCTGCTCCCACTTGCAATTATTATGAGAGAGTAACTATATCTCCACCTCTCTATGTTTCCAACACGATAAAATTGCAAGAAACTGATTATACTATGCATTGGCCTTTACTATGTGTGCATGAATTGTTCTTTTATGACATGCCGATGCATAGGAAGAGAGTTAGA